>NC_022024.1:34104548-34116428 GCF_000317375.1 Microtus ochrogaster
GAAGTAGTGGATCACAGTCATGATGTCACTGCTTTCGCACGTGCTTCCCACAAAGTACGGGATCATCAACACTCCGGGATGTTTGCTTCTGAAGTCGCTGACCCAGCTGGCGATGAGAGTGGATTTCCCACAGCCGCGTTCTCCAGACAAGAGCAAAATCGACTTATAAGTCGGAAGGGAATTTACTCTGAAAAACAGAAGGGTAAGTGGCAGGCACGGATATTTACCAAGAACGGGAAGGAGAGGAGACATTTTCCCTCTAAGAGAGGTGATACTCTGGCCTGAGTCAGGAGGCTTCAGGAGGCTTCAATCATCCCTCCTCGGACCTGTAGCTTTGTACAACATGAGGTTAGTAGAGAAGAGATGGGAACTTCAGAAGGCTCCTCTGGCTAGACAGACCCTAGGACTGTCCGACGTGAACTTCAAGTACAGTCAAGTTGGCAGCCTCAGAGGATTGCTTGAAAGACTGAAATAAAAATTCTCAAGTAGGTCACTAAAAAGCCGCCATTTTGCAATAATTCCGTCTTCATCGATATAAATTGGGAATCAACGCTCTATTACTTAAATTCCTTCATTAATAATTTCTTTTCTTTTTATTTATTTACTATTTATTATTATTTGGGGTGGGTGGAGACAGAGTTTCTCTGTGTAGCCCTGGCCTGGCAGTCCTGGAACTCACTCTGTAGACCAGGCTGGCTCAAACTCACAGATCCATCTGCCTCTTCCTCTCAAGTGCTGGGATGAAAGGCGTGCGCCACCACTGCCAGGCTTACACGGATAACTTTCAAAACTGGGATTTAATTTTGAGTCCTTCTTCTACCTCTGCCATCAGCCTTGTTGAAATATGTCATCTAGGTGACCTGGGAGACCAGACAGCCAGCAGTTCATCATACACACACACACACACACACACACACACACACACACACCCCGCGCCTTTTCTCTAGCCTCGGGGCTTCTGTATTTTCAGTTCTGTCTGGAATGTTCTTCCAGGTCCTGTTTCCAGGTTTGCATAGCGGCTGCCTCGCGCGTTTCTATTGGTTACCCACACATCACTTCATCACCCAGGCCTTCCCTTGCCCTATCCGCCGGCCCCTTCCATTTCAGTTTGCTCCACTGGCCCTTGAAGACATGGAGCACACTGCACACCTCATACATGCTGCTTAGGTAGTCCCTGTGCCCAGGATCAAATGCCACAGGGGGCGGGGATGAAACTGTGTGCGACCCCAAGCGGGTCAAACCAACGAGTACAAACACAGATGAGGTGCACCTGCGTAAACAGAGACAGAGTCATCATGGACGTCACGGACGACAAATGGAACCCTTCTTACTAAAAACTCTACTGCTAGAAGGCTGATGTATGACCTGGCGTGGCAGCACATGCTTATAATGTCAGTATTCGGGAGACATGGACGGGAAGATATCCAGGAGTTTAAGGCCGTCCTAGAACACAGAGTGAGTTTGAGGCCAGCCAGGGCTACGCAGTGAGATCGCGTCTGAAGGAGACAGAAAGAGAGAAGTGAAGAAAGAAGTTGGTATTGCAGTTATGCTTTACACCTTAGAACGAGGATCGTTCTTCTATTGATTTACATACAGCGTTCAGGAACACGCAGTACGGGGCAGTGTTCCGGATGGTAGAGCAAACAGAGCCCTAAGTGTTTCCACACAGTTAAAAAGACTACCTAATCACTGTGCTCTTACTGGGTCCAATTTAAATTCTTCAATTAAAAAAAAAAAACAAAAAAAAAACAATGGCCTATTCAAAAACAATAAAACACTGAGAATCTACAAAGCAAAAACGTTAGTTTTAAAGTACACCGTTGATTTTCATTATACAAGGATATATAACCATCACTGCTATTTAACTCCAAAATGCACCCAGTATCTCCAAAAACCTCTGTCCCCTTAATAGTCACCTTCCTTTCCGTCCCCACTCTCTCTCAGCAGAAACACCCTGACTCTGCTTCTGCCGACTCGCTTATACCAGCCTAACATCGTTAACCTCTGCATTCGCCTACAGTCTGGAAAGCGTCAGCTGACTCTCACGCTGCCGTGACCTAGCATGGGCACCCAGATCCACCAGAAAGCTCGGTGGCCGCGCTGTTGCGCCTAGGATAGGAACTACGAAGGCCTGCCGGTGCCATCCCGGCTACTGAGGCCTTACTTCAAATCACAGAATTCTTACAGAATAAAGGAGATCTACAGGAAGAGCTAGAGGAGGAGACTGAAAAGAACATTCTACAGAGGCTGCCTGTCCTTAGAAATGAGACTTGGAGGGACGCTATCCATAACCACAGCCCTCTATGTCACCCCATCCATCAGTGCCTCTGGGTGGGAAACGGGTCTATGAGCACCACCGGTGGAAGAGAGGTGGGGGCTGGCTGTTCTGTGCAGGACACCAGATAAACCTAAAATGACTGCATGCATTGTGGGTAATAAGCTGATTCCTTATCAACCCAAGTATGATGTGGTCCAGATCCTAGTAAGTGCCTGGTGAACATATCAATACAATGTATACTGACATAGGCGGAAGCTCTTTGTAAATGACTGAATCACGTTCATTCTCCTTAGTTTCTTCTGCTTACGGTCATTCCACAATCCTCAGGGATTCGTTAAGCAGATGTTGATGGATGAGACTGAAAAGGACCGCCCCTTGGTCCTTCAGAGTCCCCTTTTCACCTCGAGAGCCCGTGAAATACAGAAAAAGCTTCAAAACAGCAGAACGGCTAGCTGTGGCGCCTGTCCTGGAACTAGCTCTTGTAGACCAGGCTGGCCTCGAACTCACAGAGATCCGCCTGCCTCTGCCTCCCGAGTGCTGAGATTAAAGATGTGCACCACCACCGCCCGGCTTCTGAAGCAAAGCTTCTACAGTCTTTTTCTTTTTCTTTTTTATTCTTCCTTTAACTGAATTTTTAATCTAAATTTTTGCAATTTTTAAATATTAAAATATAATTACATAATTTCCCCTCCCTCTCATCCCATGCTCCCCATCCTCTTAAATTTATAACCTCTTCTTCCTTCATTACTATTGTATTATATTTATATGTATATACATGCATAAATATGTAAGTATAACTTGCCGAGTCTGGTTAGCGCTGCTTGTACGTATGTGATTTCAGGGCTGGCCCACTTGGATTAGATAACTAATTAGAAGGCTCACCCAGGGAGGACTAATTTTCCATCTCTCAGCAGTAATTAGCAGCTTGTAGTTCTTTGTCTGTGAGTGAAGTCCCCTGAGATGTCCCTCTTCCACATTAGAATGTCTCCTGGTGTCACAGCTCAGGGCTGGTTGCAGCAGCCATCCTGCTGAGGCACTGCCAGGGTAGACTCTCACAGGGTCTTTCTGACAGAAACTTACTGGGAAAGGGAGGCCAGACAGTCTGGATTTGGAGGCTCACATTACCTTAGCCCTGTAAAATAAAGAGGATTTCTGAACCTCTTACCTGAGGATGGAGTCTAGGCCCGAATCTGCTGTGGTTCTGTCGGAGTCTGTCCTGTTGGAGTCAAGCCCGACATCTTTTAAGGCAAATCTTTCCAGGATTTCGAAAGTCCTGTTGGACTCCTTGGAGACAACAAAAACCTGCTTGCACTTCTCAGCGAAGTCTTCATGGTACAAACGCTCAAGACTGTGTTTGTAGTCTCGACGGTGAGAAAGATAAATGAGGTATTAGATTTGTAGTTTGGCATCTTCGGTTCTGCGTGACCCTGTGTGACCCTGCGTGACCCTTCTAAGTGCCCACCCTTTCGTGTCTGTACCGCTCTCTCTCTCTATGGCTATGCCATATTCTATGGCCCAATGTATATATTAGTGAGAACAACCACAGTCCAGGGGTTCTCAGCCTTCCTAATGCTGCAGCCCCTTAACACAGTTCCTCGTGGTGCGGCGACCCCCGACCATAAAATTACTCCGTTGCTACTTCATAACTTTCATTTTTTCCTCTGCTATGAATCATAATATAAATGTCTGATATGCATCCTCCCCAAAGGGCCACAGCCCACAGCTTGGAAACCACTGCCGTGGGCAGACCATGTAACCTTCCTGGTGCCATTTGTACGCAGAATCAAACTTTCATGACCTGAGAGCAACAAGGATAGAACACAAATTTAGACTTGATACATACATTCTGTTTTCTATTCCGACTGCTAGCTAGTACAGAGGTTCAGTTTTCAGGCATGCATGTACATGCGTGTCCTCCAGGGCACAGGTTGGGGAGGAAGCTTTTTCTTCTTCAGGTAAAATGTTCCAACGTGGATGATAGCCATAGGCATAGATGCAGCTTTGCCATAGGGGGAGTCTTCTAAATTCTGATACATATGGAGGACCAGATAACTAGATGATCTCTAATGCTCATTCCGGCTCCAATTTGCTTCAGTTCCAAACCCACTGCCTGGTTAGGGTCAGGGCGTTCTGGCCTACCAAAATACCCTCCTGTCTTTGAAGAGACACATATTCCCAAGTTTAATCTGCTTGCAGACATGGAAGGTGGGGAATGAAGGAGAGTATCAATAAATGAAACAAAACACACGTAGTCTGGTAGATTCCCAAAAGACACAGCTTGTACCTCCACAACTACCTGGGCCTTCCTGAGGTTGAGATTCGGCCCAGAATAGACTTAGACACCCAGTTTGGCCAAGGCCAACTCTAAGATCCAAGAGCTTCAACAGAATTTAGGAGGACCTTACAAGTCTCCTGAACTAACCTTGGCCACCACTGCGGCGGTTTCTCTGTGAACAGTAGAAGGACTTGACATTCGTTTTGAAAGCTAGCATTTCCATCCATGTGTCATGGAACTTCTAAGCATCAAGTCCTCGCTGAAACAAGATGATCAGCATGAGGATGAGGAAGGGTCCGAGAACGAGAATATGAAAATGTGGATTCCAAAAATAGGAATGTAGAAATAAAAAAAGTATAAAATGTAAGCCTAGGAGAATGAGAAGAGACTCTCAGCAGCTTGAGGATGAACTATTAGCAGTGGGTAACTCCGCTTTAAAACCCATAGCTCTGTTTACAAAGCCAGAGCATCTCTCTGCAAACTGAGAGCTAGCCTGCGGATATGAGCTGAGTCAACTTTTAGGAAAGAGATACATGACCTCTGGGTTACGCATTATCCCTGCTATGTGAAACTGGCAATCAAAGGGGAGAGCACAGGGCTTCAGGAAACACTACCTGAAAGTACCAAGGCAGACAACAGATTAAGTACAAACACTAGTTTAACTGAGAAACTCTGTTAATAGAGATTGTAAAGTAAGGCAATCTGTATCTGAGTTTTACCTTGAGATTGTAGAAATTCCTTTGTTCAGACCTAATGCTTGGTGCCCCTACAATAAAAAGGTGGGTTCAAGCCGGGCAGTGGTGGCGCACACCTTTAATCCCAAGCACTCGGGAGGCAGAGACAGGCGGATCTCTATGAGTTCGAGGCCAGCCTGGTCTACAAGAGCTAGTTCCAGGACAGGCTCCAAAGCTACAGAGAAATCTTGTCTTGAAAAAACAAAAACAAAAGTGGGTTCAGAAATTGGCCTCTGCCACAGTCTTACAAAAAACAAACAAACATCTCTGGCTGTGGTCTCAGCTAGTTATAAGCTTTTTGTGCCCCATGGAGATTTTTTATTTTATTTTTTAAATTTTTTTCCTGGATTCTGGTTTCTGGAATAAAGTTTGCTTCTGGGTTATTAGACTTTGGTGGTCTGTCCCCATCTTTGCGTGACCCCCCTGGACCCAACAGATGACAGGTGCAGCTGACCCAGCCACCACACGTGCCTGCACATACATGAAGACACACACACACACACACACGCACACACGCATATACACTGACAACTCTACATTGCTTTTCGGCGGCTACCAGCTGACCAAATGGTTTCCTACGGCCCTGGCTGTAGACTATGAGAGCCTCACTCCACTTGAGTCATTATTAAAGGGGCCACAAGGAAAGAATTTAACACCTGCTTCCAAAACATTTTTTATAATTTATGTAATATAAATAATTTACATTAATATTATTTAATTGTACGTTTATAATTTATATAACATAAACAATTGATATTATAGAACCCATTATGAATCTTCTTATTCATTGAGTGTATATAAATCCATTTAAGAACAAAGCCTGGGGGCTGAAGAGATGGCTCAGCAGTTAAGAGTGCATATGCTCTTGCCAAGGGCCTGAGTTCAGTTCCCAGCACCCCCTCAGGCGGCTCGCAATTATCTGGCACCTTCTGGGGTCAGAGGGCACCTGCACTCAGAGCACAGACCTCCACATGCGTACTCACACATGCATACACACATGTAATTTGAAAGTAAGAGTGAAACAAGAAGAAAGTCTAAAGTAAGCTAACCTTTCGGGAATATTCAAAACCGAGGGCTAATGAGGCCCAACAAGACCTGAGTTTATCCCTGAAAGAAGGAGAAAAGCAATTGCTCGGTGCTCCCCTCGGGCCTCCACATGCCTACTGCTGCACAAGTGCCCTCTGCAGACACATGCACATCATACACACGCATGCATATCCAGAACATTCAAGAACTAACATAAATACCGGAACGAAATAAGGTGGCCTTAATCCAGACATACAGAAAAGCCCGGTTCTTTTACACACTAGCGACTGTTAATCAGGTAGGTTTCAGGTTGAGATCAATAAGAGAATATTAATTAATATGAGCCACAGTTATGCAGGTACTCTTCCAGATCCTATTTGCTGTAAGAATTTCCTCAGGCTAACATGTTCTGGGCACTGTGTTTAGATGCTTTGCTTTTTTTTTTTTATATATTACTTTCGAGGTATTTACTGTTGAACTTTTTTATACAAGAAACCAGTGCTTATCAAGAGTAACTTGCAAACTCAACAGCTTGGAACTGGAAACTCTAGGACCTAGCACAGGCTGGACCGAGAGTCGGAACCCTGTCCCCGCAGCCATCCTTTTCTTGGCCGCCTCGCATCCCCTGGCTTGCACTGCACTTCAGGAGCAGCCCTGGATTAGCATCTGGGCCTCCTTCGGCCTCAGTTCTCATTCTTCAGCTCATGACTGCTCTTCCCGATACAAGATTAGCTCAGCAGAACACCACTTGGCCCCAGTGGCTGAGTCAAATGCAAACATATGACCCAGCTCAGGCGCTCAGAGGCAGAAGATCCCACTCTAAGAGCCAGAGTCAATCCTTCTGACTTTGAACCTGGAGCTGCTGCAGTCGGTTTTCCTTCCATGACAGGGAATTCAAGGTGTTGAGCCCACATCAGGACAGCAGATCCCAGCTGAGACCCAAGCCCAGGGCTGCCATTTGAGCACCGGGAGGAAGCCTACAGGAACCAGAGCTAAGCCCCGCCTCTGCAGTTCTGTAAGCAAGTTTTAATGCAATAGGATGGGACGGGGCCCAAACTCTGCGAGCCTCCTTTTCTATTGACGTCACCTACAACCAAAAGACTGACAGACTGACGATGTTCTTTTCTGGGGTCCCTCATGGTTTGGCTGACAAACAGTTTCACATCACCGGCACTTAGAGTCATCACCACATCCACCCCTGCTCCTAATCACGTTATAAGGTCTCTTGACTCTCTGGTCCCAGACAGGATCTGAGAATACACCAGCTACTGTGACGTTGTATGCCCACATTCACTAGCCCTTACATTAGAAACTGCAACATTTGTGCCTTGTTCCTTGAGCATGCGACCAAACGTGGTCATCTTCCTACCCGTAAACATACCACATGCTTGTGGACAATTCTCCTTTCGTGCTACTTGACGAGTTTTCTGTCCTGAAGCCTGTCAGGGTGAAGAACCCCTGCCGCACTCTTAAGGGCTGCTGGCTTTCCAATCGCCCGCGTGCACACTCACAGGACAATACTTTCAGAACCCTAACTAAACCACTGTGTTCTGAGGCGATATGATGTGGGGCGGGGCTTCTCACTTTAGCTTGTGTGCAAATCTCCTAGTCAGCTCCCTAAAATGCAAATTCTAATCCAGCAGACCCAGAATGGAATATTAGTTAATTCGTGGATTCCGCGGAGTAGTAAAGGATCCGCAGATAAGGATGTGAGAATCAGAGGGGCCTGACCTTAAGACCTGGATGGGTCCCTTAGGAGTCGTGTGTCACTGGGAAGATGCTTAACCATGGCACGGCCGTTTTCACACGCTCATCAGCCAGACCAGAAGGTTATCCTTCAAGAGCTACACCTTAAAGGTTAAATGTGACACTATGCACACATCACTAGACAATAAAGGATCCTTCTCTAACTGTGGCACACTGGCGTTTAGGACCAGACAGACAGCATCGTGAGGTCTGTCCTGTGAGGTTACGTCCCCAGCCTCTACCCACTAGACACGGTGCTTTTCTTCACTTATGACAACCAAGATTCTCTGCAGATGAGACCAGAGGGGACAAAAATCACCCCTTGAGACCTACACGTGGATGCCAGTGTTCTGGGTCTTCTCTGCTCTAACGTCTAATAATCTCCAGGTGCGCGGTAAGTGCCAAGAGTCTTCTTACGGAGCACCCAGGTTCAGTTCCCAGCATCCATTGCTGGCCCACAGCTGCCTAGAACTCTAGTCCCAGGGGTTCTGACACTTTCTTCTGACTTCCTCAGGCTCCTGCATGAACACAGTGTGTATGCGTGCACTCAGGCGCATGCACACACACACACACACACACAACTATATATTTAAAGAGAGAAACATATGCTACAAGATTATGGTAAAAATTTAAAATGCTTAGTAAGTATATTCAACTATTTGAAAGTCCCTTTCGTGGGCCAGCGAGCTGCCTCAGCAGGCCAAAGCCACTCCCTGCACAAACTGGATTACCTGAGTTCTGATCCTGCAGCTCACAAAAAGCCAGATGTGAAAGCCAGAATCTGTCACCCCGGCACTGTGGGATGGGAAGTGGAGACAGGAAACTGTGGGCCAGTATGTGGGAGTATGCTGGCCACCAGAAGTGAGAGATTTTGCCTCCACAGGACAAAGGGGAGAAAAATGACTCCCCAAGTTGTCCTCTGCCCTTCAAAGGCACCATGGTGTAGTCATGGTGCATGCGTGTACACACACACACATAAACATACATACACACACACGCACGCACACGCACCATGTGTTTAATTCCTTCTCCAGAAGACCCAGGAGACACTGATTGCTAATGGCGGACCTAGCCATCCCTACATTTACTGACCTATGTTTTCCATGATCGTAGGGGCTGGGTAGAGCTTTTCCACAACAGCAGACCAGTCCTTGAAAACCATTTCCCCCAACTCGTCCAGGTCTCTGTAGAATCTGACCTGAAGCCCTTTACCAATGATCTTGGCCTTCAGTTTTCCAACTCTCAGCTTTTCTTCTTGTTTCATCAGAGAAGCTGGGGACAGCTCTTCCTCCTCCTCCTCCTCGCTGAAAGTCCTCAGCAGCAAGTTCGAGGTCCGGAAGTAGAAGAACTGAAATGGGGATTCCTTCTGAAATGCCGCCTGCATGATCTCAAACTCCGTCAGGCTGCAGGTGGGAGTCTGCAGGACCCAAGGGTAGCCATTTTTGGCAGCGATGTACAGATTTTGTTCACCCTTGGACAGACTTGTGAAGTCCTTGACCTTGGTGAACACGAAGGGTGTGTAGCCGGGGAGGAAATCCCCGTAGGTCTGCCCCAGCAGGCAGATGAAGAAGGGGAAGCAGCTATCCACGTAGTCAAGGCAGAGCTTCAGGCTCTGTGAGCGCAGACAGGCATGCTGGCGGAACAGGTTGGCGGTGAAGGACTTATGGACCTTCACAGTGGACCACCTCAGGTCCACAGCTTTGAAGTAGGTGCCCCGGGGGCTGCAGAAGTCATTAAGTCGAGGGAAGATGGTGTTGACCAAGAAGTCTCTCTCTTCTTGGAAGTCGTCTAGAGTGGAGCAGATGTACGGTCGGATGGGTTTCTGGAGTTTTAAGATGGGTTGGCTGCTGTACCTTGCCACAGGTGTGCTTGACTTCGGGTTCATTTCAGCAGCTTAGGGGTGACGTCGCACTTGGAACAAGACAGGTTGTAGCCTGGCTCAACGGCCAAGGCCCCTAGCTTGAGTGCCCTCCTCAGCTGTCCTCTCAACAACCAGTCAGCTTTGCTGAAGTTGCGTCTTGAATTAATCGTGTCCTGAGGAAGAGATGCCGCAGTCAGTCTGGTTACGGAAGGGCAGGAAAGGGCAAACAGATGTATTTTAGGATGACCAGCAGCTTGTGTCCTTCCCTGACTCCCCACAAACCTTTAGCGGAAGAACTAACGACGCATAAGACAAAGGACACAGGGCTTCCATCTTTCCCCAGAGTCCCAGCCCACCTTCCCAGGTCCTCTGACCAACCACTACCCCATAGAAACATAAAGACCAATGCAGGGTGACGGAGAGAAAAGGAAGGCAAGCCCACAAATGGATGCTAAGTCAAGAGGAGCCGCAACAGCCACGAGGACTCATGACAGCCAGAGCAAGAACGGAAATAGGTACAAAGCGGAGGACAGCATGGGGGAAAACAGGCCAAAGACCAAGATCAAGAATGTGGCGGTGGCCAAGCAAAGTCTGTATCCCGGACCCGATTGGGCTCTGTGGCTTCATCTTCAGTTCTACAAGCTCACATACATCCCACCTGCTGGAATTTAATCCCACTGAGCTAACGGAAAACACTCCAATGAAGCCACAGCTATATCCCTGCGAGGGCTAAACATAGTTACAAAAACTACTTCACCGTTCGAGCTTTGTCTCGATACACCTTACTTCCACGCCAGATATTACTTTTTAAATTATATTTATTCCTTTATGGCAAAACATGTCAGAAGCATAAAAGAGTTCCTAAGATCGCCTAACAACATTTAAGCCCATGCCTTTTTTTTAAAAAACGTATGAACTCTCTGCATTGGATTGCTTCAATAATCCCACGAGAGAGAGACCACCACCCTACCACACAGATCAGGAAGCAAAAATCTCGACAGGATAAGCAACGTGTCCAAAGTCACAGTTACTTTAGAATTAATTTACTTATTGAGGGTGGGGGGCGTGTGTGCACCACAGCCAACGGGGAGACATCAGAGGACGACTTTGGAGAGGCAGAGTCGTCTGCCTCCACCACATGGGTTCCAGGGAATGAGCTCAGATTAGCAAACTTGGTAGCAAGTGTCTTTACCCACTGGATCATCACAGGAGCCTGGATATCAAGATTTATCCACAGAGCAGGCTGACTCAGAATGTGTTCATTACAATGTCTCCACATTATAGAGGATAGACCTGAAGTGTTAGGAGACTGTAAGTCAGTCTCCTACCCATGAAAACAACTGCCCATGGGGTTGGAGGAATGGTTCAGTGGTTAAGAGCACTGGCTGCTCCTCCAGAGGTCCTGAGTTTTATATATATATCTGGGGGAGCTATTCATACCCCCAACTGTATTCCCTTTTGCCTATCTGGATTTTCCTTCCAAGTTTAACTGCAAGTCAGGGGACCAATGGCCTTAGAGCTGCTCAAGAACTATGACAAAAATCACAACCAAGGTAGCCATTGACAGTAGTAGCCATAAACATACGTGGTAAAGAGAACTAGCCAGGACTGATGGTGCACTGCTTTAATCCCAGCAACTGGGAGGCAGCGGCGAGTGGAGGCCAGACCTGTCTACACAGTGAGTTCCAGGACAGCCACGGCTACACAGAGAGATGACTCCATGGATAAGAACACTTGTTCGTGAAGGGGACCAGGGTTCAGTCCCAAGCACTCACAGGGTGGCTCACTAGGAAGCAAGAGAATCAGATCCAAAGGTAAGGAGCTTTAAAACCCCATCCAGTATGTTGCTGGGGGAAGAAGGACAGAGCAAAATGGAAACTAGAGATGGGTCAGAGGACAAAAGTCAGAAAAACGGACACAAGGAAAACTCACTAGGAACCCCAGAAACTGCGCGCGCGCG
>NC_022024.1:34116868-34141337 GCF_000317375.1 Microtus ochrogaster
CTCTCTCTCTCTCTCTCTCTCTCTCTCTCTCTCTCTCTCTCTCCCATCATCTGCAGAAACTTCTCCCCACAAACAGCAGTTTTATTTTGGAGGACAAATCTCATTCTCAGTTCCTCCCAGGTGCAGCCCCAATCTGCCCCCAGCCCCCACTGGCCAGTTACGATGTATCTGTACGCAGTTTCAGAACAGATGCTTACTTGCTCCATTTAAAAAAAAAAAAAAAAGTGATGTTGGGCTGTCAAACGCAGAAACGGACATCTTTTTCTGAAAACAGAAAGAAATAAGATCCTGGTATATGCTATACAAACACAAGCAGAGAGGCATAAAGCCTGCGTCTTAGGCTTCTCTGTGCTTCGGTAAAGATAGGTAAATCAGGCAGATGTAAATAAGGCATCGCCACATTATGTAAACACCAAACCACAGATTCAAGATCAGCAAGTCTGAATTCCGGAAGTTGACAAAGGGACACTGTCACTGAAAAGCCTGCCTTCAGGAATTTGGATGCTCAGAAAACAACTCCAGTTTTCTTGGAGGAAGCGGTGATGGAGCAGGTGTGTCAAAAGACACACGCGCTGGTGGAAAATGTGTTAAAAATAAGTCTAAAGAGTTTAGAAAACATTTCAGAATACACAAGCTGGCGTTAGGGACTTCCCTCACCAGAAGGGGCCCCTTTGCTGTCTTTCGGAAGGCGGAAAGAGGTTTCTACGAAGTTTCAAAGCCACGGTCCAGGCTATTCGCAAGCCCTGCGGCTTTTGCTCTCAAGTACCAGCAAATGTCCTTTTCTGTTCTGTGCTAGCCTGGACTTCACCAGCGCGCGGTGCAGCTGATTCGTGGAGAGGCTGTGGGACTGCCAGGTCGTTCCTTGGTATTTATGGGGATGTCAAAGGAGCTTGAGTCCTGAAAGCGTCCCTCGTAGGGATTGGGAAACTCAGTCATCCTCTACTGCAAACTAAGCCAAGAAAGGTCAGGAGATGCGGGCAGCGAAACGACAGGTGGAGCTGAAGGCTCCAGGAGCCCGGAGTGACACACTGGAAGGCCGACCTGGAAACCCGCGAGCCACCATCGGCCAGAGGCGGAGCCCAGAATTCAGGGCTCGCCCTCTGGCTGGGGCCACGCGGGGCGGCTTTCCAGGTCCGCCTATGAAGACTGTGTGCATTAGAGTCCTGAAACAAGCATAGACCTAATCTGCAATGAGATGGAAGTCCTAGATCACTCAGCACACAATTCCCCGCAGACACGAGACAAGAGAGTGCGCAAAAACCAAACTACGCCAAACTGGCTTAGATGCCAAAGACTACGACTCCCAGCATTCATAAGCCTAGCGCGTTGCATGCCGGGAACTGTAGTTTCTCCTCCCACCATCCACACGCACCAGGGAGGGTATTCAACCCCCTACATATTCCTCTATTTCGAAAAACAACGCCGAACAGAGAGGCGACGGCGAACGTAGGGCTGAATTGGCTCCCAACGTGACCCCCGTCGCAGACAGGAAAAGGATAAAAAAATGCGTTGTCTTGGCTACGGTTTCCCCTAGTCACGGAATAAACGTTCTGTAGGAGCCGGAAGTGGTTCCCCGGGACCTCTAGGAAAGGACGGACGTGCTCTGCGCTTGCGTTCATTGGACGGTTTTTCTCGGAGGCCAAGGCTTCCCAGGCCAAGGGGTGGCCCGGCGTGTGAGGGGCCCGCGGAGCCATCCGATTGGAGGAAAGCTGCTGGCCAAGCCCAATCGGAAGGAGCCACGCTTCGGGCATCGGGCACCGCACCTGGACAGTTCCGATTGGTGGGCTGGGGTCCCCCCCGCGCGTCCCCATTGGGTGCCGAGAGTGCGTGGTGAGGCGAGATTGGTGTGTTCGTGTTTCCCGTCCCCCGCCCGCAGGCAGCGGGGTGAAAAAGCGGCCCGACCTGCGCGCGGTTTAGTGGGCGGATCGACCGCGCGGCTGGAGGTGTGAGGACCTGAGGACTCGGGGTGGGGGGGCGGAGGCGGCTCCTGCGACCGAAGAGGACTTGCGACTCTCCGTCCGCTCACCATGAGGGTCCTGTGGGTGTTGGGCCTCTGCTGCGTCCTGCTGACCTTCGGTGAGTGATCGGGCATCAGCGGGTGCCCCCCCCACCTTCGGCGCGACCGCTTCTCGAACGTTCTGGGGGCGTTGAGCCTGGGAGGGGGCCGCCAGGAGCTGCAGAGGGTGCAGGGGGCCGTCTCCCTTCTTCTAAGGAGACTCGGGTGATGATGATGCTTGCCCCGAGACTTTTAGGAAGAGGCCACTCGGAGCCGGGACATTTAAATGCCTTGCGGATGGAGCAGGATCGCTCCCCGAAGTCTCGCTGGCAGGGCGCGGCCTCTCGAACTCTCCTCCCGGGGGAGTCTTGCGCGGGCCCCTCCCTAAAGACTTTTGTCATCAGATCCGACCTTTGACCACCACGTCCTGAGGACCCCCGGCCCCTGCTCTCTGATCCTTCGGAAGTGTGTTTCCGTTTCCCGAAGCAGGGTTTGCAAGCGCGGGGCCTCAGGCCAGCGTCGTGGCGGTGGCCCCGTGTCCGATCCCGAAGTGCTTGGAGCGCAGTCCTTGACACGTCTTCCCTCTGGAGACGGATTTCGGTTCCCCTCTCCAGAAGTTGCACAAACCCTGTTTGCATTCTGACCTGTGATAACTAAGGGAGGCCCACGGTTCTGCTTAGCCAGTGTAGAGGCCTCCACGCTGTGTGTGCAACACGTGTGGGTGTCGGTGGGGCCTGTGTCACTCACTGCCTCGTTTCGGAGGAACGCTGGACAGAAGTGATAACTGCCTGGTCTTCCTGAGTCTCCTGGGGGTCTT
Organism: Microtus ochrogaster; assembly: GCF_000317375.1. Lineage (NCBI taxonomy): Eukaryota > Metazoa > Chordata > Mammalia > Rodentia > Cricetidae > Microtus > Microtus ochrogaster. The sequence continues at coordinate 34,119,682 of NC_022024.1, forward strand.
GAGTATTTACATTTAAACCTCAGAGCACTAACTCTGAGGTTTGACACTGGTTATTAAAATCAGTACATCCCCACATCTTGTTGAATTTTGTTAACTTTAACTGTTGCCCCGTTTGGTCTTGTTCTTTGAACGGAGGAGAGGAAGCAGTAGTGTTTGAGAGTGTTTTATTTGACCTCCTTCCTCAGGGTTCGTTAGAGCTGATGATGAAGTCGATGTGGATGGGACGGTGGAAGAGGACCTGGGTAAAAGCCGAGAAGGCTCAAGGACAGATGATGAAGTTGTGCAAAGGTTGGTGCACTTGAAACTGTGTTGATAAGCTCTGGAAGTCTGTGGGACACAGGGGCTGCTTTTCTCCTTGCTCCAAACTGAGGAACAGCCAGTTGCCAGTGATACAAAGTAATCAGGAATTCTTAGGAGGACCCAGATATCTGCCTACAGAAATCTCTCCTGCTGCTAAGAGCGACTGCTGAGTCAAGGAGGAAAGCAGAGTGAGGTTCTGGGGAGAAGCCTAGAATCTGAAAATTGATGGTCGGGATACTGCAGGCTGTACAGCTCGTACTGGGAACTCTCTAGAAACCGACAAAAGCCTTGACATTGGCTTAGCTCCTTTGTTGAAGAACTTAGGCCAGTAACTTTGAAATACACTTTCTACAATGGGTGAACAATGTTTTAAATTTTGGCCTCTTAGGGATTAGTGACCGTAATATAAAATGCTCACTGTGAGAGCAGCCATACATGAGAAACTTGCTTCTCAGTAGAGGATAGCTGGGTTTGTTTTCCTAGGAATTTTAAGAACTATTTCCACCCGAGTGTTAAACAACCCATTACTGTCATGAAAATGAGCTGTTGCATTAGTTACATTTTATAAAGGCATACATTTCACCCTTTAGCGAGACAGTCTTCAGAGGCCACTCTTTCCTGACTGGAGACTCTCCTAAGAATGAACGCTAAGTATTTGCTTATCTGCTTTGATTTCCTTAGGGAGGAAGAAGCTATTCAGCTGGACGGGTTAAATGCATCCCAGATCAGAGAACTTAGAGAGAAGTCTGAGAAGTTTGCCTTCCAAGCTGAAGTTAACAGGATGATGAAACTGATCATCAATTCACTGTACAAAAATAAAGAGGTGGGTGTCACAGGCTTAGGACAGCAGTTTGTACCCCTGTGGTAGCGCTTGCAGCCTTTCGTAGTGGATTGTGAAGATTTAAGTATATGGTGATTGTAAAGTTTAAATACACACTAGAAATGAATAAGAATCACTGCTGTTTAGGGGAGGAGGGGATCAGACGCTTTCCCAGTCTTGCCTTTTAGCTCAGAATATGCTTATGGCCTGCTGCCTCGGGCAGTCACACAGGCCCAGCTCTGAGGTGCAGCGATGGAGGGTGGGAGGAGAGTATTCCCTTGTAGTTACCACAGTCCTTTTTATGAAGAGCCTCGCCTGGCTTTTTATGAGGACAGTAAAGCCGTCCTGTACCATAAAGAGGTTTTGTCTTTTCATGTTTTGGGGGAGAAATGAGGACTTTGGCATGGAAACCAACAAATTACTGTACTGGAGGGTTAATCTCATTGTTAATCTGACTTCTAGATTTTCCTGAGAGAACTGATTTCAAATGCTTCTGATGCTTTAGACAAGATTAGGCTCATCTCTCTGACTGATGAGAATGCACTTGCGGGAAATGAAGAGTTGACAGTCAAGATTAAGGTAAGCTTACCTCAACTGTTTCCTTTTTAAAGAGGATGTTCAGAAGCCAGGCTCTCCATCAGTTGGATACAGTGGGTATAATATTCTATTATACAGTGGAAAATGACTTGCTAGTCACAGTGGGTTTGGTTGCAAGTCTTAGGGCTGCTTGTGGGACAAATCTGATGTTGCCTATTCTTGTTAGACATATTGAAATATAGTCATGCTAGTTATGTTGTGAATGCTTGTCTACGATGGCAGTGATCACTGTAACAGGGACTTATGGCTCCTGAAACCAAAAATGGATACTACCTGGCCCTTTAGGAGAAGGCAGCCAAGTCCTGGGCTTAGTCATTCCACAGGCTGACTGAGCAGCCATCTGGAGTATCTAGATCTGGTTGCCACGGTGCACAGGGTCGCACGTCAATTAAAGCCTCAGCCTGAAAGTCACACTCCACTCCCACTTGTAACTTGACTGGGCAGAAATGATCACGTGGCCAGTGGATGGATGGATGCATGCATGAACATCCTACCAGGTTCCTGGGGACAGCCAGGACTATTTAATGAAGAACATTGATGATCACAAATCCCAAAATCGGGCATCATTCAAATTTAGTCCTTTTGTTTTCTGTGAAATAGTTTTCCTGGGATTTTATCTTCAAAATGTTTGATTTGGATTAGTATCTGTTCTCTGATATTTAAACAAGTCTCTGCCTATTTTTCCTAAACACACTGCGCTTAAAAATGTAAAGCAATGTGCTCTTAGGGTGTGTTTTTGAAAAGCGTCGTAGAGTAGACCGTGAAGTGGCACATCTCTGTCTAGAGTTGGTTGGGACCAAGCTGGGAACTTCTCCATGAGAGCCTGGCATTGGCATAATGTGAATATTAAGGAGCCTGACTTTCTGGTTCTTTTCTTGCTTTCAGTGTGATAAAGAGAAGAACCTGCTGCATGTCACAGACACTGGTGTAGGAATGACCAAAGAGGAGTTGGTTAAAAACCTCGGCACCATAGCCAAATCTGGAACAAGCGAGTTTCTAAACAAAATGACAGAGGCACAAGAAGATGGCCAGTCAACTTCTGAACTGATCGGCCAGTTTGGTGTCGGTTTCTATTCTGCCTTCCTTGTAGCAGATAAGGTCATTGTCACATCAAAACACAACAACGATACCCAGCACATCTGGGAATCAGACTCCAATGAATTCTCTGTAATTGCTGACCCACGAGGAAACACACTAGGACGGGGGACAACAATCACGTGAGTATCACTGATTGGGACACTGATAGAATGGGGGTCCCGATTCTCAAGTTAAAGCTTTCTAAGCACATGGTTTATTGCGAGCCCTGGCTTTCTAGCCCATAAAATGGGGAAATTGCTGTCGCATTGGAAGTAAGATTTGAGATGTGCAGAGGTCTGGGTACCAAAAGTTACGATTGCTGTGGTACACAGCACAAATAGGAAGTGAGCTCTCCCGAGGGGGAAGCTGACAGGAGACCTCACAAAAGGGGTAGCTCTGCGGGTTTTCCAGATTAGAGAAGGAGGTTGAGTTGTTCGAAGAAGCCTGGATAATAGAGTGTGGCAGCTGTTCGTGGAGGAATAGACTGGCAAGATTGTCAGGTAGTAACTGTAATAATGACTGTAACAATGCCTCAGACACATCGGGACAGTCTCATAGCACGGTGATTGCTTAGTAAAGCAAATGAAACTATACAACAGGTCTGGTTTCTTTCCCTCGGTAAACAGCCCTGCAGGACTGACTGTAGCCCAGGTCGGCAGTGCTGTGACATTGTCAGCCTGCTCTAACCCTTCTTCACATCCTGTGCATGTCTCAGCCCATCTACTGTTTTGTTTTCACCTTCTGTCCCTAGAATGTAACTCAGATCTTGAGGCTTAGGGGCAAGACCTCTGTCTGCTGTGCCGTCTTGTCAGCCTGAAGATTGACTCTTAACACTTTGTCTTAATTGTCTAAGCAACAGCTTCCAGTTGCTGCCAGAACTTTGCATATCACCAAGACACAGTATATGTGAGCAGAGACTTGTTACCCTAGGAAACCTGCATCATGTCCTGTTGGTAGTAGGAGCCTCTAGATTGTGAGGCTTTTATTTTATTTTTCCAAGACAGAGTTTCTCTGTGTAGCCCTGGCTGTCCTGGAACTCGCTCTGTAGACCAGGCTGACCTCAAAATCAGAGATTGCCTGCCTCTGCCTCCCAAGTGCTGGGATTAAAAGTGTACACCATCACCCCCCAAGAAGCTTTTCCTTTTTGCCAGGTGAATCTGCTGAGTTTGCAGTCTGCCATGACTTGTTTCTGATTGATGTGGGAGGATAAGGAAAATAAGCCTTGCTAAACTAGCGCTGCTGCCAGTAGAGCTTTGTAGAGCACTGTGCAGTATGGCGGCTACTGGTTGTGTGTCTGTTGAGTGCTCAAGAGTGTGCCCTCTTCCTCTCTCTCTGTTTTGGGTGGGGGTGTGGTTGTGCACGTGCTTGTGGATGGGAGCCAGAAAACAGCCTTAAGTCTCCTCCATCAGGAACTTTTTCTCCTCTGAGATGGTTGCAGTGGAGTTTGTTTAGGTTGGTGTGGGTGGTCAGCTCCAGGGTCCTGCACTGGGTGACAAGTGCACCCCACTGTGCCCAGCTTTTGATGGGTGCCGGGGATCGAACTCAGGTCTTCAAGCTTGCAGAGCAAGTACTGTACTAGCATGTTTTTATTTAGAAATACTTGATCATTTGGTTCTAGAATGACAGTCTAAGTCTATGAAAGTAACAATGTTTAACTGTTTCTCGCCTTAAGAAATGAAAATTTCCAACATCATCAGATTTTTTTTGCTTTCTAATGAAAACACTTGTCTACATGAGGGAACGGGGATGTTCTCGTCCCCCCATATGTTATGTTTAGCTCACAGCCTTCTCATGGGGAGGGGGTGCTTCCTATCAGTGTCATTGCACAGAACTGCCTGTAACAGGAAGTAATGGAGTCTAGCCAGTCTGGGCAAGCTGCATCTGATGGCCTGTTCTCCTTTCAGTCTTGTCTTGAAGGAAGAAGCATCTGATTACCTTGAATTGGACACGATTAAAAATCTCGTCCGAAAGTACTCTCAGTTCATCAACTTCCCCATCTACGTGTGGAGTAGCAAGGTCAGTCTGCAGAAAGGTCATGCATACTCTTGACAGACAGGGTGTATGTTGTGTGGAGATCTTTCATTTTACAGTGTTTTCTGCTCTGTAGACCGTCGGGATTAAACCAGCAGGCTTAACCATAGTTGTATTTTCTATACCAACAGACCGAGACTGTGGAGGAGCCCCTGGAGGAAGATGAGGCAGCAAAAGAAGAGAAGGAAGAGTCTGATGACGAAGCTGCAGTAGAGGAGGAGGAAGAAGAGAAGAAACCAAAGACTAAGAAAGTGAGCCTGGCTCTCAGCCGCAGTGTTAGGGTCTGCAGGAGGAGAGCTTCTACCCTCAAGTACAGGCTTAAGAAGCTTCCGTCCTTAAAAACTGATTTGTTTTTATTTTGAGTGTATGGGTGGTTTGCCTGCATGTATATATATGCACTACTGCGTGTGTGGTACCCATGCAGGCCAGAAGAGGGTGTTGGATCCTCTGAAACAGGCGAGAGAGAGGGTTGTGAGCAACAGGGTAGAGACTGGGAATCCACTTTCCAGTCAGTCAGTGCTCACCACAGCCATCTTTCCATCCCTAGAAGCTTCATTCTGGGTGGGGCTGAGGAAACAAGGCCCTTGTTTGTGTGCTATGTGTTATCCTGGAATATAAAGTCATAAATCCTCTGCATAAACCTTCTGACTTTTTGTATTAAGTCTGCCTTCTATGTTCTGAATCTTAAGATCCTGTAAGCTCTGTGTCCTCTTTAGCATGTTGTGATTAATTATCAAAACATTTTCTTAACTGATTAGGAGCAGAGAAAGTAGAAGTGTTGCTAGAAATTGTTGACTTTGATGTTGGCTGCTTTCCTTCTGTGTTAACTACTGTCTCATTACTGAGTGAGAGACTTTGCTTTTAGCCCGCGATCCCAGCAGTTGAAAGGCTGAGGCTGATCCGGGTCACAATGCCATAACTTAACCTATAAAAAAAAAGCTTATTAGTAGGATCCATATGAGATAGCAAATTATGGTCACTTGTAGGTTAACCATTGGGTACTAAAAGAAACTTACCAAATATCTTAACTTTAGGTTGAGAAAACTGTTTGGGATTGGGAGCTTATGAATGATATCAAACCGATATGGCAGAGACCATCAAAAGAAGTAGAAGAAGATGAATACAAAGCTTTCTACAAGTCATTTTCAAAGGTAAAATCTATAAGTTATTAATGAGTTGTACAAAATTATGAGCATATTTGTTAATTTAAATATGGTATGTGACTATAAGATTTCCATCCCTATTTTTCCCAATAAGATAATGCAAGAAAAAATTTATAACAACCATATGTCTACTGCAAGAGTATGGAGGCCAACAGTCATGAAATTTAATTTTCCTGACTTTGCAATCAAAATCCTTTTAAATTTCACATGAACCTTGGAGAGTGGTGTCTGGTTAGGAGTGGTCTCTGAGAGTAGTTCATGCCATGACACAACATCGTGTTAATGAAGCAGTATAAACTAGTTATCTTTATCGTGTGTGTGTGTGTGTGTGTGTGTGTGTGTGTGTGTGTGTGTGTGTGTATGCGATGAGTCATCTGCAGGTCTCACCAGATGCCTGAGAAACGATACAGAAACCTTAAGAGCCATTTACATAGGTAGGCGTTCGGGTTCCAACATAAAATAGGACCTGAGTTACTGAATGGCTGTACTATGACCTTGAAAGAGTTCCCTTCAGTCAGAGGTCACCGTCCTGTGTGACACTGAATCAGTCAGACGTCACTGTCCTGTGTGATACTGAATCTGTTTCTCTGGGGTCTTTTACTGACAAATTATTTTGGCTCCTAAGAATATAAAAGTAGAATTAGTTTTATTGCTTCTGGTCCCTGTGTTGAAGAAATGAAATGTAATGTCTACTTTGGTGTCACTGTCATCAGTAGTGGTGTTATTGGCAGTCCTCATCCAAAAAACCCTTACGGAGTCAGCATTAGCCATTCTCTCGGGGCCACCTCCACACTTTGGTTTGGTTTGGTGTGGGGGTGATATAGCGCAAGCCTTTGTGCTGCTGCTTCCTATGACATGAATAACCAAAGGACTTTCCACAGGAAAGTGATGACCCCATGGCTTATATCCACTTCACTGCAGAAGGGGAGGTCACCTTCAAATCAATCTTATTTGTGCCCACATCTGCTCCTCGTGGTCTGTTTGATGAATATGGATCCAAGAAGAGCGATTATATTAAGGTCAGTGGGCTTTTAAGTATGGTCAACTAAGTTTAAGATTTAAAAGCATGATGTCCAAAAGGTGACTCTGCTCTGTCCCCATCAGCTGTACGTGCGCCGAGTGTTCATCACAGATGACTTTCATGATATGATGCCCAAGTACCTGAACTTCGTCAAAGGTGTTGTAAGTATCTGAAGATTGGGTGTGTGGGCATAGAGCAGTGGGAGTCTAGCAGGTTTGGGTCTTTTGTTTGGTTACTCAGTGGGCATCTTGCTCTCCGTAGGTGGATTCGGATGATCTCCCCCTCAATGTTTCCCGTGAGACTCTTCAGCAGCATAAACTACTCAAGGTGAGGACTTGGAGCTGGGTTCCTTGCCCTGTAGTCAGAGTACAAGGATGTTCTGTAAGGAAAACAACCTAACTCTGTGCTTAGGTGGTCTTTGACCATCCAGAAGGACTCGGCGGGCCTGACAGCAGCTTGAAGGGAAAAGCAGGGAAGTCATGAGGTCATGCTTGTCATTGAGTGTTAGGCCATCTACCTTAACGTGAAGTTCCATCTCACAAAAGGAACTTCTTTCTTTCACTTTGGGGTTGTTGGGGCTCACAGCTGACACGTCCCCAACACTGAATACAATAGAACTGAAAGGCGCACATAACACCTGCTGTCTGAACAAGTCAGGTGTTCTCATGGTCACCTGGAAGACCCTCAGTAAGGCCCTTTCCCACCAGCATCGCAGTAAGGAGACTAGGTGGGGTGAACATTACAAACACTAATTCTAGCTCCCTCTGAAGGAGTGCCGTGTGCTGCCTGTCCCTCAGACAGTGGCGATGGTTCTGCTGTCTCAGTTGCTGCCCTCCTGGTCTCTACAAAGGTTTGCCAGGATCTCCTAACCAGATTGCCATCTTCTGTAGGTGATAAGGAAGAAGCTTGTCCGTAAGACTCTGGACATGATCAAGAAGATTGCAGATGAGAAGTACAATGACACCTTCTGGAAAGAGTTCGGCACCAACATCAAGCTTGGTGTGATTGAAGACCACTCAAATCGGACAAGGCTCGCTAAGCTTCTTAGGTTCCAGTCTTCTCACCACGCAACTGACATTACTAGCTTAGATCAGTACGTAGAGAGGATGAAGGAAAAACAGGACAAAATCTACTTCATGGCTGGGTCAAGCAGGAAGGAGGTGAGATGAGATGAGATGCTGCTGGGCAGTCAGTGCTTGGGGAAGAGGGTCATTGTTAGCTTTTCACGGCCACTGGGGGAAGGACGCTCACCTCAAGTCCCTGTTTTACACCATAGTTAATGCTGTAGAGACGCATGCAGCTAATACGCCAAGGCAGAGCTCTAAAAACACGCTTCCTTGAATTTTATAGGCTGAATCTTCCCCATTTGTTGAGAGACTTCTGAAGAAGGGCTATGAAGTTATTTACCTCACGGAGCCTGTGGATGAGTACTGCATTCAGGCCCTTCCTGAGTTTGATGGGAAGAGGTTCCAGAACGTGGCCAAAGAAGGCGTGAAGTTTGATGAGAGTGAGAAAACCAAGGAGAACCGGGAGGCAACAGAGAAGGAATACGAGCCTCTGCTCAACTGGATGAAAGACAAGGCCCTTAAGGACAAGGTACTGTGCAGAGGGCAGACTCCAGCATCTACACTCAAGAGTTATCCACAAACTTGTCTACACCTGCTGCCTTGGTGACCACTAGCGGTTGTAGAGAGTGGTGCTTGTAGCCTCAGGTACTCGGGTACCAACAGGAAACTCATTGCAGCTCAGTGACCCCTTCATCTGCTGTGCCGAAGACCCGGGGATCGGGCCCTAGCCCCGCACAGCAGCAGTAGAGTCAAGTCAGATTTAGTACAGGCTGGAATGAGCTTGCAACTTAGAGAAGTTTCTTATTCTTCAGTACTGATTTTACTGATTTTGCCTTAAGTTTTTATAGGTTTAAGTTTAAATCTGTAGCTGAAAACAAAACAAAAACAATAGATTAAGTTAGTGTCACTCAAGTGTCATTCCTGATCTGAGTGCCTGTCTATCATCTGGGGTGGTGGATGCATTGCCTGCCTGCTGATGCTCACTCGCGTCTAACGTTTCTATCCTAAGATTGAAAAGGCTGTGGTATCGCAGCGTCTCACAGAGTCCCCCTGTGCTCTTGTGGCCAGCCAGTATGGATGGTCTGGCAACATGGAGAGGATTATGAAGGCACAAGCATACCAGACAGGCAAGGACATCTCTACAAAGTAAGTGCCTGGGGAATGTCCCTACCATGGTGCCAGCTCTTGTCCTTCTTTGTGCAAATGTACATTTTTCTGATCTGCTCCTTCTATCATCCTTACCTTCCTTATTTTCCCTTTGGGTTAAGAATAACATCCATAGGTCAGGTGATAGTGACATATGCCTTAATCCCAGCACTGGTCTGCAGAGCGAGTTCTCTCCAGGGCAGCCATGACTACACAGAGAAGCCCTGTCTGGGGCGGGGATGGTGTCCACATTTGCATCATGACCCACCAGACGGATGTGTGATCAATCCTCTGGCCTTGGAGTTGCAGAAATCATTGAAGTCACCAGGAAAATGCTAATGAACATGAGAATGTACAGAACACATTGCAAACTTTTCATTTAACTTAATTCTTTTAATTTAAAAAGTGAATCTTTAGGGCTCATATATCCTTTAGCAGCACCCATCACCGTATGACTCAGTTAAGGTATTAGGGGATGAAGAAGACATTAAACCAATTCCGTATCCCAGCAGGACTTGGTTACTTGGGAGTCATCATAGTTCCTTTTATTTCATTTTTTTTAACCTAACCGTGGCCACTCCTCCTGTTAGGAGAAGCAATAGTGTTTCTTTAATTAAAGCTAGAATACATTAGGCATGTGGACCCTAAAATTGGTGTCTTAACATTGTTCATCTTGTCTCTGAACAGTTACTATGCCAGTCAGAAGAAAACGTTTGAAATTAATCCCAGACACCCGCTCATCAAAGACATGCTGCGGCGGGTTAAGGTGAGTGGCGGTGTGCCCTCTCCTGCCTGTCTAAACTGGGCTGCAGTATAACTCAGAATACTAACGTTGACCAATCGTGCCTTCTCTCAGGAAGATGAAGATGACAAGACTGTCTTGGACCTTGCTGTAGTTTTGTTTGAAACAGCAACACTTCGGTCAGGGTATCTTCTACCAGACACCAAGGCATATGGAGACAGAATAGAAAGAATGCTTCGCCTCAGTCTCAACATTGACCCTGAAGCACAGGTTTGTGTCTGTGGCTCTTCCGCAAGTTTTAATTTAGTGGTACTGTTTGAGAAGCTTTAGTTTTCACTGTAAGAAATAACTTACTCCATGCCTGAACCCCTGGTGTAATGTGAAATGGAGAACATACCTGTGTTTTCCTTCCTGATAGTTTCCCCGTTAACAAAGATTTACTACAGTTCTTATTAAAACTCCCATTAGAATCTTAAACTGAAGAGCAAAATGAAAATGGATGGAAGGCATTTACAGGTTCATGGATGTCGCCTGTAGGTAGAGGAAGAGCCAGAGGAAGAGCCTGAAGATGCAGCAGATGACACGGCAGAAGACACAGAGCAAGATGAAGAGGAAGAGGTGGATGCTGGCACGGAAGAGGAAGAAGAACAGGAAACAGCAAAGGTCTGAGGGAGAGTGGGGCTGGACTGAGGCTAGCAAATAGACTTCTGAAAGCTAATCACACTGGAGTCAGTCCATGTAGAGTGGGTATGTGATATAGCTCAGAAGCTTGGGGGAAGGTTTTATTCCTTTATTTTATCCAACCATTCACAAGATCAGATGGATCACACACACAGAGCGCTGCCCCCTCTGAGGAAACATTCGGGGAGTGGGGAGCGCTGAGATAGGGTACTCTGTAATCCTGTGTCACTGCTTCCCAAGTGCTAGGATTCAAGATGTACGCTACCATGCCTGGCTAACATTTGGTACTTTTCGGTTTTGATTATTTAGATTTAGACATTGATATTGGTGGATTTTAAATTATTTGGCCAGTAAACAACTACAAACAAAATAGTATAGTATGAGCCGGGCAGTGGTGGCGCGCGCCTTTAATCCCAGCACTCGGGAGGCAGAGGCAGAGGCAGGCAGATCTCTGAATTCGAGGCCATCCTGGTCTACCAGAGCTAGTTCCAGGACATGCTCCAAAGCTACAGAGAAACCTTATCTCAGAAAAACCTAGAAAATAATATGAACAGTTTAAATGTGAGCCTTCCTGTAAGGGTTAGTGGCTAGTTTGTGAACGTCTTCTGATTTTTGTTTTCACAGGACTCTACAGCAGAGAAGGATGAACTGTAAATTACACTCTCACCACGGGCCTTGTGCTGAGAGGGAATGTGAAATGTTAGTCGTTTCTTTTCAGAGACTTGTTTGGGATGCTCCCCCACGCCCCTTCTCCCCTGCACTGTAAAATGTTGGGGTTATGGGTCACAGGAAGAAGTGGGTTTTTTAGTTGAGTTTGTTTTGTTTTGGTTTTTTTTTTAACATTCCTCATGAATGTAAATTTGTACTATTTAACTGACTATTGGTGTAAAATCTTGTCATGTGTATAAAATAAAAAAGGTCCCAAATACCCACTGGCTGTTCTCATGACACAAAGCAGGAATTCTGTAATACTTTTTCTTGTTCATGCCTGCTGGGTGTATCCGGGTTTGGTGGCTTGTGCTTTCAGATCGTCTTTCTTATTTAACAAGGTGGAATGCATGCAAATAATTCCCTCCAGAGATCAGAATGTGTATCAGCCTTCTGAATCCGGACAGGAAGGGAAAACTGAATACTATCTTCAGAGGTCATGGAACACTTAGATTGAGAAATCTTCACAGGTTAGGGAAAGTTGTCTAGAAACCTAGGCCGTTAAATGGGTGGTGGGGATCGTGAGGGCCACAGTCTAATTAAGTCACTCGCCAGTGTTTGGAGCATGCTCGCACAGGCATTCCAGCTAGCCTCCTGAGTGCTAGGATTAAAGGTGCGCATACCGTGGTAATTTTACGTTAGCTGAGCATGGTGGTACACGAGACAGGAGTATCTGAGCCCAGTAAGGAATAAATAGACCCTGCCAAAACCTTTAAACATTGCTGTCAGTGAGTGTTTGCTTGGCCTGAATGTGTGTCCATGGAAGCAAGGCAAGCAGATTTTGAATTCAGGGTCAGCCTAATCTACTTAATAAATTCCAGGACCAGACAAGGTTACATAATGAGAGACTGTCTCAAACTGAAAACTCCCCTTCAGTGCCTTAGTCTGCTCATTAGGGTGGATTTACAAAGACCTTGTCTGGGGCTGGAGAAGGGGCTACAAACAACTTGTTGCTTATAGAAGACTGACATTCAGTTCCCAGAACCCATCTGGTGGCTCAAAACTAACCTATAACTCATATTCCAGGTAATCTGATGCCTACCCTCCAGGAGCAATTCACATGTTCATACATTCATGCAATTTGTGTAAAATTTACTTATGGCAGGGGAGGTAGTTCAACAGAGGACCAGATTCAGTCCTCAGGGCCCACATGGCCTCTCAACCATATGTAACTGCAGTTCAGGGTATCTGATGCCCCTCCTGGCTTCTGAGGGAACTAGGCATGCATGTGGTGCACAGACAGACATGCAAGCAATGCATTCATACATTAAAAAATAGGTCAGTTGTTGAATAAATTATCTTGTTCTATATTTATAGATTGAGCAAAATCTTAAAACGAGTTCATTTCCTAGAGCTGATGGTAGAAATCTAGGCGGCAGGAGATGTGGCGTCAGGTTCTGAAGGACAACACTGGAAGTGCAGTGTGAGTTCTGAGACTGCAAACTCCTTTCCTCGTCCAAGCTTCGGGTACAGTGTGAGCAGGCCTTGTTCTGAGACTGCAGAATCCTTCCTTTCCTCGTCCAAGCTTCGGGTGCAGCCTTCAAATATTTGGTGTTCTTGGCTGGCAGTTCCAACGCTCCAGTCTCTGACTGTCATTACAAAATGTCCTCCCTGTGTCTGTTCTCGTGGCATTAAGACAGTGGTCACCACATCTGGCCCACCCTCATGGCCCCAATCCTACACTCCCAGACACCGAGGGTTGAGGTCAACATTTTTTAAGGACACAGTTCAACTGCACTTTCATTTTTATATGTATAAAGAGAATGCCAATTTTAGTTCACTTTCTCAAATTTTGGGGATTTAAGCACCTTGACAAGTTGCTACTAATGTTGCAATTCCATTAGGCACACAATTCCAAAGAACTTTGAATATTTTATACAGTTTAGTACAAATACTACTTCTCAATGTTTAGGCCCTATAAGCACTCTCACTGACTTTTACCTCTTTAATTCATTATAACCAAGCTCATTCAGAAAAAGATGAATACTGGCAGGAGACATTGCAAATGTTCAGTCTCATCCTCCCGGCCAAATGCACGAAGCTGAAGCTTAGGCAGCTCTTACGAGTGCGGTCCCTCATACCTGTAATTCCACTATTTGGGAAGTGGGGGCTGGAGGACTCTCCTGAGGTCAGCATGGGCTACACAGCAAGACCTTGTTGCAGAGGCCAGCCTGATCTCCACAGTGAGCTCCAGATGAGACTAGAAAATACTGACCGAATCATAATAGAAGATCTATCTTATCAGTTCCTATCAACCAGAATTTGTTTTTGGATTAGATGATTTAAGAAGTAGTTTTACTCAATACATTTAAAAATATATGTGGAAAGTATTATTCACAGAATTCTTGGCAGAGTTGTATTTTAAAGCTTCTACTGCTGTGAAACCTGAGGTTCGTGGTGTCTCTCTTTCAGTCCCAAGAGCTCCGTTCTCAGTTCTCCAGGCTTTGGTGGGATCTCAGGTATTGTCTATAAAAATAAAAAGAGCCAAAAGACAGTTGCTACCACATTCTGAGACAAAGTTCAGTGTGATCTGAAAAGCGTGAGAAAACAAAATGCCTTGTGCATGCTACTCAGCAACAGACCATGAGGAGGGCCCCGATTCATCTACATTTCTTGCTGTCTGTGTGTTTATGATTAAATCATCTGGCAGTATCTTAAATCCTATAGTACTCACAGGATACATCCAATTGATTCACAATTTCAAATGAGAATTTCAACATTTGGAAACTCATTCCTGCACGACTTGCTGCTCCAAGCCCAGAAAATGACAGTGGTAGTTACTGTATACAAGAGTGGTCATCGTGTAAAACACATAAAGCAATGAGCAAAACATACACAATTCTGCCTTTGAGGAAGGCAGGAAAACAGGCATGGGTGCAGCATGTGCCGCTGAGTTTGATTCCCAGCACCACAAAAGAAAAAAGTGGCTTTCACTACAGTATGATCAAAGCTCTAAGTCTATCACAACAGAATTCTAGAACCTTCACTGCCCCGAAAGAAACTCTCAGTCCCAGGTCCCCCACAAGCCACTTCTGTCCACATATATTTGCCCATTGTATATCATGCAGTCTTTTGCATGCTTTCAAGGTTCATTCATGTAGAATCATCGAGTAATTGATATTCCTTTATATAGATATATCATGTTTTATACAGGTATCTGCATTGTTCCCACCTATGAACATGAACAAGGTCAAACATCTGTATGATGGTGTATGTCTTGGTGTTTGTTGTTGGGTGGAAACCTAGAAGGGGAATTGCTGGGACATACGCTGTTGGAGGAACTCCAGGCTGGATTTCAAAGCAGCTCCCGACTTTATATTTCCCCTGATAGTGCATGAGGGTCCCAATTTCTCCACGTCCTTGGCAACTGTTTATGACGGACATCACACCGGGGGTTCTGACTGCATTTTTCGCGTGACGGACATCACACCGGTGGACATCACACCGGTGGTTCTGACTGTGTTTCTCGGGTGGTTAAGGATAACGAGCATCTTTTCATGACTTCTGAACACAGGTATGAAGGAAGATGAGGAAGCCATCTTGCAGGTGTCTATGAGTTTTGGAGGCTGATGGGATCACAATGGCAGAGGACCTGAGCCACGACTGTGCCTTCGTGTTCAAGGAAAAGCATCGGTACATCAGATACAGCATTCCAGAGGGTAGAAGGCTGGCTTGTGGGAAGTGGAGGGGGACATAAAGACTCCACTGGCCTCCACTCTGGGGAGAGTTCTGAGAAGAACAACCTGACCTGACTTAAGGATAAAAGATGCTGATAGCGAGACCAGGAGTGGATGGCAGAAGACGGTCAGGAAGCTCCTATCTTAACGGAGGAAGGTGGTAACTGATGTGGCCTGAACACGGTAGGCACAATGGCGGCTCGAGAAGTGGGCAGGATGTGGATGCATCTTTCATATTCCCCCAACGGGATTTGTTGAGGCATGCAGTGACTTATGATGACTCCGGGGTTTCAGTCTAAATAACTGCAAGATGACAGCTGTCACTTCTGCTGTCCTTATGCTGGGCAACTAAAAGCATCCTTAACTGTTCCCTGCAAGTCTGCACTGAGTGCCAACCCTGGGCAGCCATCATGGTCTCTCCTCTGCTCTCTCCCTAAATCTTTTAGCTTTTATAACAGTAGTGGCTGGAATAATTCCAAAAGACTAGGTGGGCAAAGGACACAAATTCCTTAAATACTAGGAAAACATACAGCACCCTATAGCAGCCAGGCACCTGGGCCTTTAAGTCTATCAGGAAAGATGCCCTACTGCCAACGTGACCACCCAACCCGACTGACGTGGCTAGGACCCTTAGTGTGCTCATTTTTGAGACTGCTTTTTGTGTTGCTTTCTCCGAGTACATGTAGCTGCTGGTAACAACCCTTGTACACGTCCAGTAGTAATGAGATGAATCAAGTCAACCTCACAGGATCAAAGTCTAGGCATTATTTCCTTGGTTAAGGAGCTGCTGGGAACTATTCCTGCAGAAGACACAAAACTGCATTTCTGTGGCAAGTTCTTGCCACTTTTTGTCTAAATTTCTTGACATTCACTATCATCCCTCCCCCACCCAGGACAGGGTTTCTTTCTGTAGCTCCAATGGTCTCAGAACTCCCTCTGTAGACCAGGCTGGCTCACTCTAACTCTTAAAGAGACAGTCTTTAAGTGTTAAGAGCGAGCTGTTAGAGCACTGTTTAACCGAACACCCCGAACGCTCTACATGTAAAGAGGGGCCGAGCAAATGAACGGACGGAATGCTGGGGTGTCGCCCCAGGACGGGCACGAGCCCCGCAGCACTCACCAGGTCAGGCCGGTAGTACCAGTGCACCACCTGGGCCCCGGCGCACATGGCCAGGAGGCTGGAGGAGAGCATTTTCACGTAGGCAGACCAGGGCACGCCCCCGGGCATGGTGGAAAGCTGGCCGGCGAGGAAAGGGCGCGGCGTTAGAGGGGTGGGTGGGTGGCTTCTACACTGGGCGATGGTTGGGGCACCCGGGGTGCAACCCGCGCGGCTCCCTCCTCGGTGACCGGCGAGCGGCGCTGCACCCGCTCGGCTTAGTAGATGGAGGGCGGGCCCGGTGTGTCCTCACCCCTTCCGCCTGTCAGGGAGCAGCTACTGCCCCTCGCTCCTGCCCCGGACCACGCGAGCTCGTGAGCAGGGCGACCCGAGGTCCCCTCAAGCCCCGGAGCGCAGAGTCAGGGGGCTGGACCCAAAATGCAAAGGCACCGGCGCCACGCCGGAGCGGAAAAACAAGGGCAATGCGTGCACAGGCGCATTCGTGTGCTTCTAGCGGAAGTGAGGCGCTGAGTTTATTTTTCGGTTTTTGTTTTGATCGCTTCCACGTTTTTAGGCAGAATGCTCGTGGTCACTGTCCCCATCCTGTCGTTTGCCTTCCCTGGCCATGGTGTGGTATTTACGGCATCATTTCTCCTTTCGCACAAAGGAAGCGACACGACCCCGTCCCCCTCCCGTGGCTAGGAGGAGAGACTTCGCAGCTGCACCCATAGTGCTCCTGCCAGAGGTCACGCTCTTGAGCGGCGTTTCTCAACTTGTGGGTCGGTACCTCTTGGGTCAACCTGGGGGTACCATGTTTACATTGTAATTCATAATTGTAGCAAAATTACAGTTAAGAAGTAGCAATGACATAATCGTATGGTTGGGAGTCACCACAACGTGAGGGATTATATTAAAGGGTCAGAGCATTAGGAAGGTTGAGAACACTGCTCTGGAGAAAGATCAAAGGTCTTTTCTCCCTGGTCCTGAAGGTCTTTAGGACTTTACATAGAGTCATGCCCAAGCATGGTGCCTTTGAGAGACAGTGTTTCTGGAAAAGAGACCTCCAATCTATGCAACTCAACCTATGAGTTTTTAAAGATTGTGCTCGGTGTATGGATTCATTTTTTTCCTTTTTCTTTTCTTTTCTTTGTTTTACATTACAACCACAGTTTTTCCTCCCATCCTTCTGTGAATTCATTTTTGTTAAGCAAACTGCAAGAATTAATTCTGAAGAATTAAGGTGGCATTGTGTAACCTGAATCGTGAGACCATTTTTACAACTTTGGCCCTGAAAATGGCTCAATGAGTGAGGTTTGTTGCTAAACCTAACCCAATTTTGCTCCCCCGTCCCTACATGGTGGAAGCAGAGGGCCGACTCCATGAATTGTTCTCTTACACACACCCACACACGCACACTTTTTTTTTTCCCACGGTAATTGTAAGGTCCTGTATCTGATCAGGACACCCAAGACCATTTTCTCTGCACCAAGATTTCTTTGCCCGAGAAGGACTGGGCAGAGAATAAGAACAAAGACAGGAGATAGAAGATGAGGAAGAAAGGGGAAGGGAACAGGAGAGAAAGTGGAGGATTATTTTGGGGGCAGGAGGAGGACAGACCAACTACAAAGGATTACCTCTAGATAGAGAGGAGACAGACATGACCCATAGGCAAATGGAAGTTTATAAATGTAAAAGGGGAAACCCAGTGTTAGGATGAGTTGGTGTGTTTTGAATGGGCATGTTACTTAGGTGAACCAAAGAGGGCTTTTAATTGCTGGACATCAATACTTTGACAGCTGAGCATGAGCCCTTGCCTGCAGCTGCTCTGAGCACAAGACCCTGATGGTGAAGACCCTCTGATGAGGCCTGCAGCTGAAAGATCCCAAGAGCTGGGGCGTGGACAGAGCACTCTATAAGTTGCCCCTGAGCACATAAAGTTGGCATTCTTATATATCAAGGATGACTCATGTCCAAGTCTGTCTTTGTGTCTCTGTCTATGTGTTTTTAAGTCTCCGGCTTGGTTCCCGGCGCGCTCTTCCCCCCTCTCCGTGTCCCCCCCCCTTTGGTTTTCATGAGGCAGGGTTTTTCTGTAACAGCCCTGGCTATTCTGGAACTCACTTTGAACACCTCAATCTCAGAGATTCGCCTGCCTCTGCTCCCACTGAGCGCTGGCATTACCCAGCGCTACCTGTCAGCTTTTGTTAAAATATCCCAGAATGAAAGACACATGGAGCACAAACCCATGACCCTCTCTGGGCTCACGTATCACAAGAGGGAGAAGTCTTTGTAAATTGACACATGAACCTCTGTAGTGGCACAAACTAGGCAAGTCTAATTCACATCCATGTTTCTCATCATGTAACTTGAAGAAACAGGAAAGCTTTTCACTAGAACAGTTGTCTAAGGGAGTCTGGCGCTAACAACCGTGACAGATGTCAAGAAACAAAAACCCATTCCGAGAACCCCCAAAGCCACGTGTGGTGACACACGCTTGTAATCCCAGACAGAACCCAAGAGACTGACTTAGGTTGTTGAGGCCAGTCTGCACTGCGGCCACAAAGTTCTAAGTCAGGCAGGGGTGCAGTGAGATCGTCTCTAAAACCAAGAACAGCTGAGAAGTAAAAGTGGGATTGGTGTATAAGATGGAGGGAAGCCGCGATGCACGCAGCGTCATGGACTTAAAAGGTTAGTGTTCGCCCAGCTACTAAGAGCCTTGTTTTACAGATTCATAAACTGAGGCCGAAAAGGCAATAGCCTCCAACTCTTAGCTTTTCCATTTACAAACAGAAAATCCCCCACTCCCCATCACAGTTACAGTTTAAATTTATTATTAATATTACTATTTTTTTTTTTTTTTTGGTTTTTCGAGGCAGGTTTTCTCTGTAGCTTTGGAGCCTGTCCTGGAACTAGCTCTGTAGACCAGGCTGGTCTCGAACTCACAGAGATCCGCCTGCCTCTGCCTCCCGAGTGCTAGGATTAAAGGCGTGCGCCACCACCGCCCGGCTAATATTACTATTTTTATTGTGTTTTGTTTTTGCTTTTCGAGAGTGGGTTTCTGTGTAGCCCTGGCTGTCCTGGAACTCACTCTGTAGACCAGGCTGGCCTCGAACTCAGATCGGCCTGCTTTTGCCTCCCGAAAATGACAGGCAGAGCACAAAATCTGGGGTCGAAAGCCATGAAGTTGTCACCAAGTCTAAACGTCCACCCACACATCCCAAAGCCGGACCGGAAACTCAGCGCCCACAACAGCTGACGTTAAACCAGCGCTCCCCAACCACCTCTGAGTCCTCCACGTTTCCCGAAAGGCTACGCGGCGGCCGGCATCACGTGACGGCGCACCGCCCCCTCTTCGGAGGGAGCCGGAAGTGAGCCCGGTGAGCTAGCGCCGCGTCCGTCCGCCGGCCGCCCCCGATCGCGTGGTGAGTCCTCCGCGCGCGCGCCGAGCGGCAGAGCGGGCGCCCGAGGGCCCCGGCACGAGCGGTCACACCCTGAGCGGCGCCGCCATGGACATGGAGGGCGCGCGCAGGTAACGCGGACGCTCGCGGCTGGGGTCGGCCCGGGGGCCGCGGCCCGCACAAAGGCCGGCCTGCGCGTGCGCGCTGGGGGCCGGCCCGCCTCTCCCCCTCCTTTTCCCTCCCCTCCCCCAGCCCGAGGGGGTCCGCCGGGCCCGGGTACCCGCGAGTTTTAAAAGGCGGCGCGCGCGGCCTCAGTCCCCGTAGGCGGTTCTTCACCTTGGGTCACCGGGAGCAGTGATGATGCAGCGGGGGCGCGGTTGATGGGGTCGCCGGGTGGATGCTCTCGCTTGTGGAGTGTGCGTGTGTAATGTGCAAGGAAAGCGATCCAGACATTGTACCTCTCCGGTGGCCCTGTAGAGGATGATGTCACGGGGGTGTTGCCGAAGTATAGGTCTGGAGATTAGACTCTTTTTTGTGGCTGTTGTTTTTGTTTTTCGAGACAGGGTTTCTCTATAGCTTTCGAGCCTGCCCTGGAACTAGCTCTTGTAGACTAGGCTGGCCTCGAACTCACAGAGATCCACCTTCCTCTGCCTCCCGAGTGCTGAGATTAAAGGTTCGCTCCACCATCGCCTGGCTGAGATAAGAAAAACAAGATGATAAAAAAAAAGAAAAAAAAAGAAAAATAAAAAAAAAAAAGAAAAAGAAAAACAAGATGGCAGGACCTCCGCGGATAAACTGATGCTTGTTAACTTATTAGGCCTGGCGAAGAATTAGCGTGCCTCCCTCCGTAGCAAATTGGACAGTGAACTTAGGCAAGACTTTCACCCTCTCTTCCCCCTGCTGTGCTGTCTTACACCTCTGTAAACGGGTCGTGGGGGCTGATGGCAGATCGCGAGACTGAAGTGAAAGCCTGGCTTACAGCTGAAAGACTCAAGGACACACTGTAGATCTATCTGTCCTCAACTCTGTTCCTCAACAGTTTACCAGCTGCAGGGTGCCAGTGGCCTGTTGATGAAAGGGATGCCTGTCCCAGCTTAACTTTCAGAGGGGTTTGGAGAACTGATGGATTGAATCAGTCTTATAAATAAGAGCTAAATGAATGGGATAGTGAAGCATTAACAAAACGAGGCATAGTCTTATACAGAAGTGCAGGGAAAACCATATAATAGCTTGTCCCCAGGAAGAGGGGAACTAACTACTCAGTTTCATGCTGGTCTGTATTTGGTGTATTCAGTGTGTGTGTGTTTGTGTGTGTGTGTGTGTGTTGAGAAACCACAGACAGCTATAGGAATGAGTCCTGGGAACGGGGAGGGGAGTGAAGAAGGGGCCTAAGAGAGAAAGCAGTTTGAAAAGGAAAGAGGCCAGGGAGCAGTTGAGACCAACAGATAAGGGAAGAAAAGAACCGGCCTCTTTCATGGAGATTTTGAGATTGACACAGAATGGCAGGTCTAGGTCCTGTAATAGTTCATCACCTTCTTCCTGCGTTAGAATCGCCTAGACAACACAGCTCCCGATCTGTCCTTAGGGTGTTTGCAGGGAAGTTAACTGAGGAGCTGCTCAGAGTGTGGTGGTACCGTCAGCAGTCGGTTGCTGGAGGCCTTTCCTTTGCAGGATCTCGGACGGCACTGCACAGAAGAATGCAGGATGAGAAAGGGCAAAGCAGATGTAGTAAGCCTGACAGGTAGTGGAAAGGGTTGTACAAAAGCACTTTTTATTGTTTTACTTTTAGTGTTTATTGTGTATGTGCGTGCGCCCACGTGCGTACTCCGGCATGCCTATGTGTGGGGATGCCCAGGCGCCACAGCCCAAATACGGAGATCAGAGGACAATTGACTGGAGCTTGTTTTCTTCTTCCACCTTGTGGGTTCCAGATATCAGACTCAGGTTACCATTCTTGGCAAGGATCTTTGCTGAACCATGTCCCTGGTCCAAGCTTGGTGGGGTGGTGCTTAGTGTAAAAGTGTAGCACACACCTAGGATGTGGGTACAGCTCAGGAGGTGTCTCCAGTGGCTGTGTATAACATTCTGTGTCTTTCTACTATCTAGCTGAAGGTTTATCATTTACAGCAAGGTTT
>NC_022024.1:34142152-34146362 GCF_000317375.1 Microtus ochrogaster
TCTGTTTCTTCAGTTAAACAGATACTTATAATCCACCTCTACTGTTCAGGAAGTGACAAGCAACAACTAAAACAAGCCAACAATAATAAAAATCAAGTCCAGTGGATTCATTCAAAAAGCAGACAAACAGCCAGGCAGTGGTGGCGCACACCTTTAATCCCAGCACTCGGGAGGCAGTAGCCAAGGCTACTCAGAGAAACTTTGTCTCAAAACACACACACATACAAACCAGAAGAAAACCTAAGTTAACACTGTTAGGATGGGGAAATCTTTGTGCCAAGATGGGGATATAAATTGTACTTGTGAATATTTTTAATTCATATGGATTGATGGATTGATAGTCCTTCAAGACTATCCACTAGAAAGTTGCTGCGATCTAGTTTCAGAGAGAGTATAGGCGACTTGACAGGACTGGCGGCTTCAGTGGCACATCCGGTCACTTCACAGTGAGAGTCAGTTTGTGTGGTGAACGCTTGGTAAACGTCAGGGAGCAGCACGCCCTGGGAGGGTCAGCCTGTTGTCTTTGAGTAATGACTACAGTCTGGCTATAAAATACCTGGATACTGAAGATCTGTCCACCCGATCACGTATACTCACAACTTGTTACCCGACTGTTCTTTCAGCTGTTCTCTGGAGCAGAGTCAGGGTTTTCACTCCTTTCCATTTCAACAAAGGATGGCCGAAGCTCCCAATATGGCGGTGACGATTGACCAGCAGATGCCAGCAGAAGCTCCTGCCCAGGAACCTGAACCTGTACCAGGTAGTTCTTAGCATGCCTCCTCCCTTGGTAAAGCAGTAGTAAACACATGTTCCCCATCTGCACACCCGAGGCCTTACGTCACTAGCATCTGACTTGGGCTCAGGCAGCAGAACACCAACACGAGCTCTAAAGGTCGGTAAAGCGACATTCCGTGAGTGACAGAGAAGAGAAGGTGCCACTGAGGGGGCAGCATTAAGGCATAGCAGCCAAAACTCTGAGCGGTTGTGTGGATTCTGAAGTAGAGGAGGAAATGGTGGGCAGTGGGGCCAGATGAGGCAATCAGGCTTGTGTAGACCCTAAGCAGTGGAGAGCTGTTGAGAGTGGGAGCAAGGAAGTGACTTAAAGCCAGTCTGGAGGGTAGAGTAAGAGCAAGACAGGCTTGACGGCGGGGAGTGGATCAGACACTGTTTATATAACCTGAGAAGATAGGAGGAAAATTGGGGAAATGGGGAAAGTTGGGAAATACTTGAGGTAGGATTGCTAGTCTAGAGTTACTGTATTTCATGTAAATGCTGAAGGAAAAGGAGAAGCCCAAAAGTACTTGTCGTGGTCCAGTACATGATTAGAATGACATACTTGACGCTGGGTGACATTACTATATTTATGTGTGTTTTGCCTGTTTGTGTGTCTACACACATATGTGCCTGGTGCCCACAGAGGCCAGAAGAAGGCATCAGATCCCTGAAACTGAGGTGGCAGACAGTTGTGAGATGCTGAAAATTGAACTCAGGTCCTCTGGAGGGATAGCTGATCTGCTCTTAGCCAGTGAGATATATTCCCAGCCCCTAGTGACATTTTTTTAAAGTTTTTTTTAATGTTTTATTGTGTTGTTTTATGTGTATGGGTATTTTACATGCCTATATGGTACCTTCAACTAGAAGAGGGTGTGAGATCCCTTGGAACTGTAGTTACAGGTGGTTGTGAGCTGCCGTGCGAGTGCCAGGTGCCCTGCAAGAGCGGCCAGTGCTCTTAACCACCGAGAAGGGGTTTGTGCACAGCTCTGCAGGTTCAGGGGCATGGCACCAGCATCCGCTCAGCTCTGGGGAAGACCTCGTGATAGCTGGCACCACAGTGGCAGAGTGTGTATAAGAGAGAGAATCCCATCCCCCACAAGAGCCCCAGAGACAGGGATCTGATAGTGCCTTCTGAGGCGTTCCTCCAGCTAACCCAGGGGCCTTAAAGGTTTCACAGTTCCCAGAGGACTAAACATCAAACACGGGGCTTTTGGTGGACAGACTCAAGCATTATCAAAGCACTGTTGGTTACGGCAAGTGCCACACACTGGGGTGAAGAATTAGAAGAGAAGCCAGGAGGTTGAAGGGATGGAGGTGGCGTAGTGGTGGCAGTATTTACACGAGGGATGTGCTCAGAGTTGGTGCATCACTCCAGGGCTGCACCTCACTTATTGGCTGGAGCTGCCTCCTGCCTGCTTCTGCCTCTTGAATGCTGGTATTAAAGATGTGCACCATCTTGTCCAGCTTTGTTCAAAAATCTGCTTACTTAATTATTCATGTACTGATAGAATTCCTATAAAGTGGTTCCCTGGGGGAACCAAGTGAGACTGTATTGGAAATCAGTCTGTGACTCACATATTACAGGAGTCCGCTTGTGTGTTCCCGGCTGCCCAGACTCCCGAAATAATCACACAGAAACTATATTATTTGTAATATTGTTTGGCCAATAGCTTAAGCGTATTTCTGGCTAACTCATATGTCCTAAACAAACCCATCTCCATTAATCTGTGTATTGCCATGTGGCGGTGCTTACTGGCAAAGTTTTGGCATGTCTGACTCTGGTGGCAGTGACTCCCCGACTCCACCTTCCTTCTCCCAGCATTCAGTGTGGTTTTCCCCGCCTAGCTCTGTTCTGCCCTGTTCTGCTATAGCTCAAAGCAGCATCTGTATTAACCAATGGTGTTCACAGCACACAGAGGGATCCCACTCAGTTACATGTGCCTGGATGGAGAGGAAAGGGGACACATTGCAGAAGCCAGCATGGGGAAATCGGATAGCACGGGTGTTCATGGCTGGCTGCTGTGGAGGTCCACATTCTGTAAATACCTGTGTTTCAGAGGCTCCAAAGAGAAGGAAAAGAAAAACCAGAGCATCAGAACCCCAGGACCCCGTGGAACCCAAAAAACCTGCTGGGTCAAAAAGATCTGGCAAGTCCACAAAGTCAAAAGAGAAGCAAGAGAAGATTACTGACGCGTTTAAAGTGAAGCGGAAAGTGGACCGCTTCAATGGGGTTTCTGAAGCTGAGCTGCTCACCAAGACACTGCCCGACATCTTGACCTTCAATCTGGACATTGTGATCGTAAGAATCTTTGTCCTTCCTGACAGTAAATATCTCTAGAGGATTAACTTAGTGGTGGTCCCTACAAATCACATTCTTCTGAACAGGTTTCTGAGACCCTTCTGGGGCTGAGTGGTGTTACCTTCATGAGGTTGTGTTGCATGGGGTGAATAGGAGATGAGCCTGAGATGGGGCTGCCTGTGTTCACACCTCCCAACAAGGGAGGCCACGGGCAAGCCTTCATCTTACAGTTTTATCACTGGAGAAGCCTGAGTTTCTCCCTCACAGGGTCGCACTGAGTGGAGTAATCGTGTGAACCACTTAGGTTGCATGATAGTTGGTAGTTCTCGGGAAATGACGGTACTGGAGTGGTTTTGCTTCTTGATATTTTGAGGTAGACTCACTGTGTAGCCCTGGCTGGCCTCAAACTCGTAACAACCCTTGGTACCTCTGACTCTATTACAAGCCTGTGCCACACATCCAGCCTGACAGTACTTTGAGCTTAGGTCTGTAACTTTAAGAAACTAGAACCAAATGAACATCAGTGGACAGTGTTGTAGGCGGTCTGTAGAGTGAGTGACTGTTTGGGAAGCTGGCAGGACCTGGCTCAGACTGTCTGCTGGAAGATCCACCTCTTCCCTGAATGAAAGCAGCGTGTCTCAGTACAGGGTCCAATTGGCCTTTTGAAAATAGCAAATTTTAGAAAGAAGTTTCTCTATGCTGCAGTAATTATAATCAATTACATTTTATTAGGCACTCCTGTATAAAAGTCCGAAGGCTTAAGCCTGACTTTTTGTTTTCTTTTTTAGCATGTTATAATAGTCCAGTATACCAGGCTTCATTGTGTTATATGTATATGATGTACTTTGTGTTTACCCCCCCAGTTACCCTCTTGTCCTTCCTTCCCTGATCCTTTTTCTTATTAAATGCTCTACCTTTTCTTTTTTCTTTTTCCATTTTTTTTAAAGATTTATTTATTTATTATGTATATGACATTTGGCCTCCATGTATGCCCTCAAGCCAGAAGAGGGCGCCAGATCTCATTACAGATGGTTGTGAGCCACCATGTGGTTGCTGGGAATTGAACTCAGGACCTCTGGAAGAGCAGCTGGTGCTCTTAACCACTGAGCCATCTCTCCAGCCTCCTGGCTTTTTTTT
>NC_022024.1:34147017-34148489 GCF_000317375.1 Microtus ochrogaster
CCACCAACACCCGGCGTAGAATGAGCTGTTTTTATTAGGATTAATGGGCTCACTTTATGAAGATGATAGCAGCGAGGGCTCATTCTTCCCTAGTGAGCTGGCATTGCTACTACTGTGTGTCCTGCATATGTAAGACGTTCGTACGTGTTCCTCTGCGTATGTAAGATGTTCATACGTGGTCCTCTGCATATGGAAGACATCCATGCTCTGTGTATGTAAGATGTTCATACGTGTTCCTCTGCGTATGTAAGACGTTCATACGTGTTCCTCTGCGTATGTAAGACGTTCGTACGTGTTCCTCTGCGTATTCAAGACGTTCATACGTGTTCCTCTGCGTATGTAAGATGTTCACACAGACGCTTCACCACTGCCTACTAGAGCAGTGCATGTGTCAAGAAACACTCCTTATCAAAGAGTTAAGATTGCAGATGTTTAGGCCCTAAGTCATAATGTACTTCTGAAACTAGCACCATATTGTTCCTGTTATTTTTTTTTAATTCTGAGAAAGAATGTTTTAGTTCCCTCCTCTCCGGGTGTTTTAGTCTAGAGGGCAGTCCAAAGGCAGATGGTGGCAGTTCCAGTAACTGGGAGAGCATGGTTTGAAGCTGTGTGTGCAAAGATGCTAGTTTCTTGTGGGAAAGTATTGGTTATTAACATCATAGAGGTTAGCATGGTATCCAGCCTGCTTTCATTATTTAGTATGGGATTAGAGCTGGGTTGTAAGTCCTTTATCTCCCTCCAGGTGTAGTGTAGACTATTCCATCAGTTTCTTGGTAAAAGCTTTCTGCCTTCTGTGGAAGTGACAGAGCCCTCTTTTCCCAGGGAAGTGTCTGTTCATGTCAGGACTGAGTGAGGTTCAGCTGAACCACATGGATGACCACACCTTACCTGGGAAGTACGGCATCGGCTTCACCAACATGGTGGAGAGGACGACGCCAGGCAGCAAGGATCTGTCCAGGTAGCTGTAGAGCCGGAGCTTATGGTGGTGCGGGCTCTCGGGTCCTGGGGACATTGGTGCATGACGGTCATTGAGACCTGCCTGAAGGTAGCACGCGGTGTACACTCTGCTTCTTGTTTCAATTCTAGTAAGGAATTCCGGGAAGGAGGACGAATCCTAGTGCAGAAACTGCAGAAATACCAGCCACGAATAGCGGTGTTTAATGGGAAATGTGAGATTTACGTCTACATTTTCTACAGTTTTATATTTTCTCTATGCTAATGTCAAGGGCAGTGTTAAATATGCTTGTGTTATTCTATTTTAGGTATTTATGAAATTTTCAGTAAGGAAGTTTTTGGAGTAAAGGTTAAGAACTTGGAATTTGGGCTTCAACCCCACAAGATCC
Source organism: Microtus ochrogaster (assembly GCF_000317375.1). Classification (NCBI taxonomy): domain Eukaryota; kingdom Metazoa; phylum Chordata; class Mammalia; order Rodentia; family Cricetidae; genus Microtus; species Microtus ochrogaster. Next base: position 34,148,361 of record NC_022024.1, read on the forward strand.
CAGACACAGAAACCGTAAGTCCTCCGAGTACATTGGAGACCAGGGCTTCTGGCCAGTTGTCCCCGTTGTTCAGACATGGCCGTTTTGTCATGAGAAAAGCCCTGTCCTAGTAAATAAGTATCAGCTTAC
>NC_022024.1:34148614-34150489 GCF_000317375.1 Microtus ochrogaster
CTCTCTGAGGCGTCTGCCTGGGAGCCGGGAGCTGTCGAGTCTCTGAGCTCACTTCCTCTTCCTCCCAGAGTTCTGTTCTGTTTACTCCTCCCATCTATGTTTTAACCTATCAGGGCAAGCAGCTTCTTTATTTAATTAACCAATGACCTTTCTCCATCAGCTTACACTTCCAGATGCGATGAGAGTTTTATTTAAAAGTATTTGTCAGCTAAATGTCAGAGGACCTGGCTCACAGGACATTCAGAATATCCTCAATGGTAGTTACTTAAGAATTTAGATGTACATATAAACACAAGCCTCACTGGTAAGATTAACTACTTCGTTTGTATATTTAATACTTGCTAGACAAACATCCAGCCACCCTTCTGTTGGCACTGTCACATAATCTCCTATCATGAGATAGTCTTGTGTTTTGTTTTGTTTTTTTAGCATGTATTTATCTACTTACTTATTTTTTATGTGTATGGGTGTTTTGCTTGCATATATGTCTGTGTACACATGTGCATTCCTAATGGAAGCCGGAAGAGGACACCAGATTTCCTGAACTGGAGATACAGTTGTGAGCCACCATGTGGGTCTTCTGTAAGAGCGATCAGTGCTCTTAACCACTGAGTTACCTTCAGTCCTACACAGTGATTTTCTAACTAGTTCCCACAGAATCTTTGCTGCAGACATGTGTTCCAGTTTTGTTTAGTACTTAAGAATATAGGCGTTTGGCTGTCTTGTTTTATTTTGTTGTGCTAAGATCTTTGTGTGCATCGGGCAGTTACTGTACCACTTAGCTATACCCTGGCCCTTTTCAAGATAGATTTCATAAGGTGCTCTTTTATTATTCAGTGTCCGGGGGTGGGGAGGCTGGTATTGGGGATTGAACCTAGGTTTCTCACATTCCAGGCAAATGCTCTGCTACTGAGTTTTGTCCACAGCCTTCTTTTTACTTTTTGTTTTGAGATAGTCTCAATAAGTTGCCCCAAGTTGTCTTCAGATTGCTCTACAGTTGCGGCTGGCCTTGAATTGTTATCCTCCTGAGGAGAGGACGGGATTATAAACCCGTGCTACCAGGCCTGCCCTGGACACAGCTTTTTAAAAACCACATGGTGTACACTGAGGCCAAGGCAGACAGATCTCTGTGGTTTGAGGCTAGCCTGGTCTACAAAGCAAGGTCCAGGACAGCCAGAGCTGTTATACAGAGAAACTTTGTCATTTTAATTCTATATATATATATTAGCAGTTAAGAAAATGCCTCGTGGGCCTGGCGGGATGGTCATGAATTGGTTAAGACATTTTCTGACACGCGTGTGGGTGGAGGAGAACTGCCTCCCACGTGTTGTCTGCATACCTGCCCCTTCCCAGGCGATTCTAGATCTGGGTCAGTGACAGCCAAGAAGTAACCATGGCAACTGCGGCAGTCCTCTCTGTGGCCCCGCACTGAGTGTGCTCTTCACCACGAAATAAGAAGCTGTTGGTGTTTATAGAGATTTAGCTCAAAGAGAAAAACAATGTTCTCTTCTTTTACTTTGTGTGGGTGTGGTGGGGTGTTGAGGGTGGGGCTCACTATGTAGCTCAGGCTGTGCCTCTGCCCCCTGAGTGCTCGGATTAAAGCACCATCATACCCAGCCCGTCTACTCTGGGTCATTTAATTGAATGTGCTGTTATAAAGCATGCTAACATATCAATTAGGAGTTTTTTTAAACATGCTGTAATCAAAGAAAAGTAATTATATGATGAGGAAACCTCAAAGGAAATAATTACATAATAAAGAAACCAACTCTAAAAATCCCCATAAATACAGTGCATGCCTCACTTATGTGTAGAGAGGACAAAGCAACTTCTGCTCCTTGAAGGACAGTTTGTCAACAACCAAAATGATAAATA
>NC_022024.1:34151469-34166209 GCF_000317375.1 Microtus ochrogaster
GAGGGTTGGCTCTGGTTAGTAGGTTAGAAGAGGGTTGGCTCTGGTTAGTGGGTTAGAAGAGGCCTTTAGCCTTGCTCTCTGGTAAGGACATCTCTGAGATGCACTGGTGAGCGAAGGAAGAGCACATTGTGCTTGATGTTTATTAAAGGAGGCCCTGGGTGCCTCTGGTCGCCCACGCACACTTTGGGAACTCAGAAGTGACGCCCCAGCCGAGGGAGCTAGGCCATAGAGACAGCTGGGAGGGGCTTCACCTGCGATGCTGCACTCTTTTGTTCCTTTCGAATTGTGAGATACGGGTTTACTGTAAAAAGACAAAACTTGAGAGGAATGCTGGGGGAGCCATCTTTTTTAAGTACCAATTAAGACAATTAAACCTAAGTTTTTCTAACCAGAGTATGAGTAGATTCAGTTCAATGTTAAAATCTTACACTTGAAACCTTGTCGATCCCAGCTCTGCTACGTCATGCCGTCTTCCAGTGCCAGGTGTGCCCAGTTTCCTCGCGCCCAGGACAAGGTGCATTACTACATTAAGCTGAAGGACTTAAGAGACCAGCTGAAGGGCATTGAACGGAACACGGACGTTCAGGAGGTGCAGTACACGTTTGACCTGCAGCTCGCACAAGGTTTGTTCCCTTCCCTTCCTTTATCAATTTCTCGTGTACAGAAGAGAAAGGAAGTTGTGGATTTAAAGCAGGAGGAAGGGAAATTACAACCAGATGCTGTGGTGATGGACTCTAGTGTCTGTTCACAGCTTCCCCTGTTCTGGGTCTAAGGAGCACCTCCCAGTTTCCCAGCTAATTTAGTATATGTTACAAAGAATTTTAAGAAAAATAGCAAATGGGGCTGGAGAGATGGACGGCTCGCTCAGTGGGTAAAACAAAACTGTTTGCTCTTGTAGATCAGCTTTGGTTCTCAGAACCCACTTCAGACAGTTCATAGCCCCCTGAGACTCCAGTTCCAGGGGATCCATTGCCCTCTGGCTCCTTGGTCACCTGCATGCGTATGGGCTCATGCCACTCACACACACACACACACACACACACACACACACACACACGAGTAAAAATAACAAATCTTTATATGACTCAGCTGAGTTTGCATAGAAAACTCCACACAACCCCAGCTTCACTCATCTTCCACCTTCCCACAGAGGATGCGAAGAAGATGGCTGTTAAGGAAGAGAAGTATGACCCGGGCTACGAAGCAGCGTACGGCAGTGCGTACAGCGGAAACCCTTGTGATAGTGAACCCTGCAGCCTTCCTTCCAATGGGCTAAGTATGTTCCCTCCAGAGGACTGGGAGGCGATGGGAACGTAACAGGAACAGAAAGGAATTGTTGGTGTAGGAATGCTAATACTGTTACAATTAAGTGACTAAAGGTGTTCACATCATTTCCTGAATCTAAAAAACAACCCATTCCATCTACTTCTGAACAACAAATGATCTGAAAATCTAGTAGAAACTTGACATTGATCTGAAAAACTCGCTTAGTATTTTAATAATTCTTCTTTAATGCCTTTCCCTTCCCAGCAGCCAACAGTGCAGAGTTGAGAGGAGAAGCGGCTCCCGGCGACATTGCAAATGGGCAGTGGATGGCGCAGCCGTGCACAGACCAGACCCCGTCGTTCAGTAACTGTGGGACACATGAGCAGGAAGGAAGCCATGCTTGATGGCGGCACTTCTCAGCTCTGCCCGGTGCTGCAGTTTTAATGCAGTCGGCAGGACCTCGAGCCTCGGTCTCCTGAAGACTTAGAATAGTTCCTTACGCTAGGGTGTAATTCTGTGTGGAGCAGCTGTCTGTATGTGTATGGTAGAGTCAACTGTATGAGCCTGTGTAGTTTGGAAGGAAAAAATGGGCTGTTTTGTACCTGAGTTTTGTATTTGAATTACCCATCATTCCAGCTTTTTATATACTATATTTGATTTATGAAGAAACGGGTTTTCTTTGGGAAGTCAGTTTGGTGTAATTTTAAAACACAGCAGTCTGAATATTTATAGCTGATTCTTGACTGTGCATACCTATATATGCCCTTATCCCTTTTAAAGCCTCAGAAGGGCATGTTAGTAAGAATCAGAGTAGGAAAAGGCAGATGTGCTGATTTCTACGTGAGAAGCTAACCCACCACCAGTGGAGCCTGGTTAGTTTCGGGAGCTGGGCTTGGAGTCACACTCTCCAAATGCTGTGTATGGCAGTTGCTTAGTACTAGAAACAGAGTGTAGCCTGGCCATGGGGCCTGAGCCCTGCCTTTGGCCTCTCACTCCTGGCTGTTGGTCCTCTCAGAGGCAGAAACTGCTGAGCTGATAGGTTCCTGAGAACACAGTAGACCTTTTACAGTTTGCCAATCGTGTATTTTACTGAATTTCCCCATCAGTGTTTATCACTCTTCTGATTTGTGATAAGAAATGAACTTTCAGGGTGAGTGACATGGTGCTGGAGGTCTTTAATAATTCTTTTTAAACTGGTGCTATGTGTGCATGGGATGTACTAAGATTTTAGTCAATAATTTAAAAATTACTGTCATTTTGTTACTGCGGACTGAGTGAATATCATGAACAGGCCGACTTCCAACTTGTTTCCTTTTGTAAATGTGTTTATCACCACCTCTGCTTTAGTCCAAAGCTCTTTTTCTACCATAACTCCCAGCCACAATCTGTGGAGTATCTGTCCTCTCTGTGCTGTTGTACCTCTGTGGTCTGTTATGCATTTTCCATGGTGCTACAAATTGTCTAGCCCGTTAGGGCTGGTGGATATAAAACTGCGTATTCAGAAATGCCTCTCGGATCATCCTGATCGCTCATGAATATTCTGTCTTGATGCGTATGTACCCAAGGAGCATGCTGGTTTGCAGTATGAAATGTCTGTGAGCTTTTTATTATATTCCACAGTCCGTCCTTCTATAAATAAGAGAAGCAGTTTCTTGTGAATCATAACATGCCTTTTAGCTGTAGCAATGATGGGTTTTATTTTTTCTTAAGTCTAGGTCAAGCTGTGTACGAGTCATGTTATTTATTTTTTTCACAAATAAAAACTTTATTTATGACAATCATAAGCATTACACACAGCTCAGAATCGTCACATGGCAGAGCAGAGAACTCAGGGCTCTGTTTAGCTGCTCTCCTCTCTTCCTTGCAGCTATAAGTCTGACAGAGGTGGTGGCCTGGACAGCTGCAGTTCTCAGTTTCTCAGACTGGTACCAGGGTCAAATCCAGGGTCCAGTGTGTGGTACCCAAGGCTGTACGACTGAGGCACCTCCTCTGCCCTATGGCTCTTTATCTAACAAGTAGAAAGCGCCAAGGAATTCTGTTTTAAAATATGAGAGACAGTTGGCAATTACATGAACTGGTCTGAACAAGGCTCCTAAGCTAAGGCATGTTTTTACCTTGATAAAGTAGTGACCTAACCAAATCAGAAGGTGCTTAGATTTTCCAGACAGTGAACGCAGGGGTGGCCTCTGTAGCCCCCCCTTTCCTGTGAACTGTATCTCACACTCTCACACCAGGCTTCTGCTCGGGCCTTGCTGCACGAGGCAACCACTTGTGTTCAGAAAAGGACGCAGGTTGTCTCTCACAACTAGTAGGACCTTGACATGGGAAACGTAGGCGAGTACCCCGAGGACAGGTCTCTAAAAAGCAGAGTTGGACAGGACAGTAGGTGAAAGCCACTTTAGTTCTGAGCTTTAGGGCGAGAATGTATTTTCGGAGCTATAGTACACAGAGAACAGATTCTCCAAATTATGAGAAGACGAGCTTTTGACTAAAGAGGAGGTGATGAACACATTCACAAGGAAACAAGTCGGGAGTCAAGGAATCAGCAGGATCGCTGGGCTTTAGTCAGAACCAGGTTTCTGCGAGCTTCCAGAACCTTTGCTTTCCTCTCCTGGCGTTCTTGCTCATGCTTCTTGTGTTCTTCCCTGGTGTGGACATGGCTGTAAGTAAGCTAACTCTGCTTACGCACTTCTTCAGAGAACTATTTTCTTCAGATTGCCCCGAGGTTTCAGCTTTCCCTTGCGTGGCTTGTAGTTGAGGGGACGAGACAAGCCTGCCTGGAGATCAAACACTGGTTTCTTACTAGAGCCTGGAGTCTGTGCTACTTCAGCGTCAGCTTGAATGGGGTAATAACTGCAGTGGTAGAATTCCTCTCTGTGGTCCAACTTAGGGGTCGTGAACACAGCCTGGCCTTTTGAAGCACTCCCAGGTGGGGTCGGTCACACGTGGAGACTTTGTTGTTCTGAGGTTTTGCTTTTCTTGATTCTATAAATAGTAGGGTCACTTCTTTCCTCAGAATGATCCTGGAAGTTAGGAACTCCACAGACTGTCTTGTGCCTCTTTCTTGCTTTGGTGACATAACTGGTTCCTTCAGCTTGCCCCTCACAGTTAATTTGTATCTCTGTCTCAGCACAGGAGACTGCAGAAGACTGATTCTCAGCTGATTTTTACCTTTTCCCCCCTTGTTTCTGGATTCAGGTGGGCTTTCAAGGCTCTTAACTTGTCTGCCCTCAGGTTAGCCCGGAGGCCCAGCCTTTTGGCTAAATTTTGCAGGTCACTGTACTTGAAGGAGTCCAGCTCCTCTGCAGAGGGGACGGTCATCACATTCTACAATCCTGGCGACACCCAGAAAAGCAGCCAGACAACTCAAACAGCACTGATCAAAACTGGTGGCTGAGTCATGTGCCGCTAAGATGTTCTGCACTGCTGTTTACATGGACACTTTGTGCGGGATCAGGATCAACTGAACCACTGTTGTCAGGGGACTGTAAAGCATGGAACTATGAATTGCTTCGGTAATAACTGTGGTAGCTTTACCATAGGCTTCCTTGAGTAGAGAAATCCCTTTAAATTATGACTGGAGAATGGGTGAGGGATGAGTAGTAAATGCTGATGTCTCCTGTACATGACAGCATGGGAGTTTTTCACTGAGACTTTACATTCACATGAAGTTTTCATGGTTTGACAATAAACGTTAAGAATGGCCATACTTAAGGTGCAGACTTTTCTGTAGCAAGACTGAATGTGTTCTTCCTTGCTTTAGACCTGAAGAGTTTTCTTCCTATTGTATTTAACTGGTAGAATAATGCATGAGAAAAATCATAAAAACTTGAATATTTTATTTGTGCAGATATCTTTTTTTTTTTTTTTTTTTGGTTGTATTTTTCGAGACAAGGTTTCTCTGTGTAGCCCTAGCTGTCCTAGAATTCACTCTGTAGACTATGCTGGTCTCTAACTCAACAGTGATTCTCCTGCCTCTGCCTGCTGGGATCAACTTTTAGTTTTTATAAAAAAACTGGCAACCTTTTAAAAAATTGAAAAACCTTTAGCCAGGCATGGTGGCACGTGCCTTTAATTCCAGTACAAAGGAGGCAGAACATATAGATCTTTTGAGTTTGATGCCAGCCTGGTTGATAAGTAGCTTCTAAGCCAGTCAGGGCTAGAGAGAGAGAGAGAGACAGAGAGAGAGAGAGATAGATTAGAGACTTTTAAAGTTTTCTGATGTAATTGAGTCAAGACCAGCCTGCTGGTACACAGTAGACCCTATCTCAAAACACCAGAAGGGGGTGGAGGGAGGTGGTAACCAGTCGTAATTATCACTTGGAACTTCAAGGAGTTAGGTCCGCCTGTGTGGTACGTGGTTCAGTTGTACTTAGCGGCTTTTCCCTACATTGCAGGTCATGTATATCAGAGGTGCTGCTGCTCATAAGGAACAGCGTTAGCAGGATCCCAAGGTGCAGTGTCATCTGTTGTGATTGAGTTTGAAGATCCCTGCAGGGTCAGGAACAAACCAGCTTTCCCATAAGTCATTGTGAACACTCGGGAAGTCCCAGGGCTTATGTCTTCCATTCCAGTGGAGTAGTTTAGCTTCCTGCAGGAAGTGCTCCGAATATCTTGCATCAGGATTCCAGCCTTCAGTGTGCGGAGGAAGACAGGCTTGTTAGTGAGTACAGTTTATATGGAACATTGGGTATAGTCTCACGATAAAAGCCCCTCGTTAGTCACACCTCTGCCAACCTCACCCGGGTGGTACTACGGCCCACACAGCTGATAAATAAACCAAAGGGTTAGACGGTGATTGCTTAACACTGCCATTCCTCGGAGTAGTCTACCATACTCTGAGCATATCCTCACCAGGCGGTGGTGGCGCACACCTTCTAATCCCAGCACTCGGGAGGCAGAAGCAGGTGGATCTCTGAGTTCGAGGCCAGCCTGGTCTACAGAGCGAGTTCCGGGATGGCCAGGGCTACAGAGAATCCCTGGGGTGGGGTGGGGGATATGTATCCTCTGCTGTTAAGTTTCTGTTGGTAACTGAAACTCCATTGAGTAGAGAAATGAGCGGCGGATGCTGCTCTCCTGCCCTCCAGCAACAGCAGAGTCTGCTTTTGTCATTAGCACAAGGGATTCCCTTCCTCGGAAAGATCATGACCACCTTGCATGTCAGTAGTTGGCACTTCGACAGGTGTGATTCTGCCTCTGCTCTAGGATCATAAAGTGCTTTTCCCCTTTCCTTATTCGCACAATAAGTATCTGTGTTCTCTGTGCATGTCTGGAAGGCCAAAGTTGACACAGGTTTCTTACAGTATTGAAACAAAGATCTCTCACTTCAACCCAGAGCTTGCCAATATGGCTGAACTAGCTAGCCAGCTTGCCCCAAGAACCCTGTCTCTGCCCCGAGTCCTGGGATTGCTGGCTTTGTGTTGCTTTTACAAGGGTCCCTGGGATCCAAATTGTTCTCATGCTTACATGCAAGTGTGTGTTTGTTTTGGTTTTTTGAGACAGGAGTTCTCTCTGTAGCCCTGGCTGTCCTGAAACTCACTTTGCAGACCAGGTTGGCCTTGAACTCACTGAGATCCTCCTGTCTGTGCCTCCCCGGTGCTGGCTGGGATTAAAGGCGTGTGCCACCCCCACCTGGCATGTCAAGTGCTTTTATCCACTGAGCCATACCCCAGCCCAGCTTCACACGGCTGCTCTTAGAATTACTGACCTCACTTTGGTGGGATTTTGTGTATATAGAAATGGTGAGATTTGACTTAATAGCACTAAAGTGCCAACTATTTAAGGCCATTGTACACATCACACACCAGTAGGCTCTGCCCACACTGTTGTGTAGAACATTGCGGAGTGCAAATTCTATGCTAAGCATCAGTCCATAAGCTTTTTTTTCTTTCTTTCCTTTCTTTGGTTTTTCAAGACAGGGTTTCTTGGAGCCTGTCCTGGAACTCACTCTGTAGACCAGGCTGGCTTCGAACTCAGAGATCCACCTGCTTCTGCCTCCTGAGTGCTGGGATTAAAGGCGTGCACCACCACCACCCAGCTTTTTTTTTTTTTTAATTTCATGTTCATTGCCTGTATATCTGTGTGAAGGTGTCGGATCCCTTGGAACTAGAATTACAGAAAGTTTTAAGCTGCCATGTAGGTACTGGGAATTGAACCTGGGTCCTCTTAAAGGGCAGTCAGTGCTCTTAACTGCTGAGCCACCTCTCCAGCCCAGGTTCATAAGCTTTCCACGAATCCTAGAGTGTACTATCTTGCAGCTAAAGATAGCAGCTGTATTTGCAGATTCGGAGCCTGAGAGTTAAGGAGGTGGGGTGGACAAGGTCACCCCAAGGGTTTGAAGCCCTAGGCTATAGGTAGCCTGGTGGTGGTCAGTAGGTACAGCATACACTTCCCTTGTTTCCTGGCAGTACTTACCCAGGTGCCGTATGTGCCACAGAGGGTTGATGGTGGAATACTTGCCGTGAAACACAATCAGCATAGGGGAGGTAGCCACTCCTCCTCCCAGAGAGCTGCTGTAGAGGTTTTCTCTAAGACGTGAGATAGAAAGAGAAAATACCGAGTAAATGCTAATACGGCCCTTCAGAACAAGACGTAAGGTTTTCCTCTTTCACTTTTCCCCAACTTTTCACTTTTGGCTTGGGATCTTTGTTGTTAGAAACAGTCTCATGGAGAGCAGATTGGCCGTGAAATCCCTATATTGCTGAGGACAACCTTGAATCAAGCCTGCGCGCCTTCACTGACACGTGCTGGGGTGAAGGTGTGCACTGCCGCACCCACCTTCCAATGTGGATTTTGTTGTTTGTTTTTTTTTTTAATTTTTAAAATTATCAAACTTTAAAATACAGAAAACCAGGAGCCTCCCATACACATCATGTAGAGTCACAGTCTCCCATGGACATGATCCAGAGTCACACCCTTCCGCGTGTACCACCTAAGGTCACACTCATTTACATAAGGCCACACACACTCACGCATGTCACCCAGATTCACAGGGTTAATTCTTGTTACTATCTTGTCACTCTCAAGGATTTTATGATAGGCACAGAAGATCAAATTCTGATCCTGTATCATTTCTAACTTCTCACAGGTTCGGTGTTAGGATGGTATTAAGTAAGGTACAGATCAAGGGGCTGGGGAGATGGCTCAACAGTTAGGAGCCCTGGTGCACTTAGAGAGGACCCGAGTTCAAGATAAATGGTGACTCTCATCCACCTGTGACTCAAGGAATCCAATACCCTTTTCTGCCTCCAGGGAGACCAAGTAAGCTTGTGGTGCACAGATGTTCTCGAAGGAGGGAGGCAGACCACCATACAAAAATAAAAAAGCTTTTTTTTAAAAAAAAAAAAAAAAGAAAGAAATTGAGCCAGCATAGTGGCATTTCCCTTTAATTCCAGCACTCATGAGGCAGAGGCAGGTAGATCTTTGGGAGCTTGAGGCCAGCCTGGTCTACAGAGCAAGTTCCAGTACAGCCATGGCTTCACAGAGAAACCCTTTCTTTAAAAGTATCAGATATAGTATTTTTTTTTTTAATTCAGGTTCTATGAAATTAACCTTAAAAGTAGGTCTGTGGCCAGGTGTGGTGGTGATCCCAGCATATCAGCGGTAAGAAGCCGGCCTGGTTTCATAGCAAGTTCCAGGCCAGCAGGCCAGGGCTACCGAGTGAGACCCTGTCCCCCTCAAAAAGGAGACCTATAAAAGAAGCTCAAAATAAATGAAGTTTCCTCGGTGGAAAAGACTGAAGACACATTGCTAAGCAACCTACTCGGGAAATAGAGGGAATGAATCCCTTATTTCACTGCATCTCTGTTCTTCAGACTCTATCCTTTGGGGAAAGATTTTCACCTGTGCCCCTTTTCTTGGTCAACAGGTTCTATGAAAATCTGCCCTCAGCTCTCTCTCTCTCTCTCTCTCTCTCTCTCTCCAGCTGGGAACAGCTGTGGTGGAGAAACACCCTCCTCCCCCCCCTCCCCACATACTCCACATTCTTCTGCATCCACTTTTCCAGCTGCTTGGTGATACGCTGGTGTTTCCATTCGGTCATGTTGGCGACAATCACGCCCGGATTGAAAGAGCAGGTGCTGGGGCTGATGCCAAGGTCCTTGATGGCCTTCTTCCGGTAGTCCAGATAGCCCATGTACGTGTTCTGCAAAAGAGCAGGGTGGAGCCCTGCTTCTAGGAAACGGTTATGCTCTCAAAGCTGCCGTTCAGTGTCCCTGGGCTTCCTTCTGTGCCGCTGCCGGTTTCTTTTGGTGTGTTTTGTTGTTGGAGGCAGGATCTCACTCTGTCGCTCTGGCTGTCCCGGGACTGGACATGTAGCCCAGACTGGCTTCAAAGCTACAACAGAGACCCGCCTACCTCTGCCTCTCCAGTGCTGGGCTTACAGGCACGTGCCACCGTGCCCAGGGTGTTTTTACATTTTTTTTTTGTTTGTTTGTTTTCTTTTTTGGTTTTTCAAGACAGGGTTTCTCTGTGGTTTTGGAGCCTGTCCTGGAACTAGCTCTTGTAGACCAGGCTGGTCTCAAACTCACAGAGATACGCCTGCCTCTGCCTCCCGAGTGCTGGGATTACAGGCATGCGCCACCACCGCCCGGCTCCCAGCGTGTTTTTAAAGTTGTGTGTGTGCGCATGCGTGCACGTCACTGTGCGTGAGTGCACGACAGAGGCAGGCTTCCAGGGCAGTGCTTTTCACGGCTCCCTTTTCTGTTTTCTCCTCACTTCTGACCTCTGAAAACGGAGTTCCCGCCTCTCTCCAGCACCTGTTGCTTTCTTTTCTGCCACCATTGGCAGCTCGGCCTGTTTGAGGGCGCTAAATTCCATCTCTCCAGCCTCCCAACTACCACATCTGCCTAGTTGGGGTTGTATTTTTGTTTTGTTTTTGTTTGTTTTTCGAGACAGGATTTCTCTGCTAACAGTCCTGGCTGTCCTGGAACTCACTTTGAAGACCAGGCTGGCCTGGCTCTCAGAGATCCGCCTGCCCGTGCGCCTGCCCCTGGCGTTGCCTTCTTCATGCTTAAGCAGCTCCAACAGCAGCATGTACCAAGTCCTGTTAAGCTGGCTCCATGCTACACGCCTGCCTCAGGGGATAGTGTTTCTGTCCTTCTTGGTATTGAGGCAGAAGCCCGGAGTCATTAGACCCGACGTAGCTCCTCCTCATCCAAATCAATCCTGTTTGTTCTAGCTTCAAGATCCCTCCTGACCCCAGCCAGTCCCAGTACTCAGTGTGGCCTTCCCATTCCTGCCCACAAGTGCCACTCATTGGTCCCTTTTAAAAAATGATTTTACACACTTGGGAGGCAGAGGCAGGCGGATCTCTGTGAGTTTGAGACCAGCCTGGTCTACAAGAGCTAGTTCCAGGACAGGCTCCAAAACCACAGAGAAACCCTGTCTTGAAAAACCAAAAAAAAAAAAAAAAATGATTTTACAGCCGGGCGGTGGTGGTGCACACCTTTAATCCCAGCACTCGGGAGGCAGAGGCAGAGACATGTATGCACCATGTGCGTTCCTGGTGCCCAAGGGAGCCAGAAGGGGCGTTGGTCTCCTGGCACTGGAGCTACATATAGTCGTGAGCCTCTGTGTGGGTACTGGGAGCCCAGGAACACAGCCTGTGGTGATAGCAACACAACAGCTATCATTTTAGAACATTCGCTGTGTCCCATTGCAGTGGACACTTGGCAGCATGCCCAGCAGCTCACACACACAACAGGATAGTGTCCATGCCATGTTTCGGGTTAGGAAAGTGAGACTCAGTGGTTACAGAAACTGGCCCAAGTGCGTGGGAAAGAAGGGAGCCCTCACCCCCAGCCCCTGAAGTTCCTGCTGGCTTTGGATGGGGAGAGTGTGATCATCTTAAGTTGTGGAGGAGGAATAAAGGGCCTGCAGCAGAGGAGAAGGGGAGGGAGGATGTCTACGAGAACATGCCCACCTGCAGCCCCACAAGCCGGTTGTTGTCTTGAGCGGAGGGCAAGTCACAGTCATCCGAGAAGGCTGCTGCGTGACCCAGAGCCAGGGTGGTGTCATACAGTTCCTGGATGTCACCTGCATTTGGAAGGACCCTAAATCAAAACAGCAAGTACCTTGGGGCAAGACGGAACCACAGCTTAACTCCTGGCTTCAATAGAACGAAGAGTACAGGTCCCTCTTTGCCCATGCGTGGCAGCGTTCTGAGGACAGCCCGTGCCCTCTGAGGAAGCCATGTGAAATGTCCAGGCAGGTGCTGGCCAGGTCTGTGGCTGGCAGTTTCTGATCTGACATGTGGATGAGAACAAACATAACGTGCACACGCAGCCACAGCCATGGCCAGGTGCCTTGGAGACACTGTATTCCTGTGTATTTCAGGGATGCGGAGAAGAGACTACCAAGGTAATCACTGTAGACTCGGCAATCAGAGCAGGGCCCTCAGCAAGCCACTCGATTATCCAGGGAGTATAAAATAGTCCCAGTTTTACAGCCATGCTGTATACGTGTTACAAAGTGAAGTCAGCTAGCTACGTGGGAAATGAAAAAAGTATGTCATGCTATATAGAACTGTGCCCTCCCAAGAGCTCTCGGCAGAGAGTGGGCGTACCTTGTACGATGACGTCATCGTCCAAATAGATGACTTTCTCGTGCTGACGGATGAGCAGAGGGAGATAAAACCGAACGAAGTTCAGCTGTTAAAAACAAGGGAAACGGGTGGGCTGAGGCATGTCGTACCCAAGTCAGCTCTGGTTAGCCCTAGTGTGGACGGGAATACGCAGGCTGAAGTGATGGCTCACCCAGGCTTTTAGAGCCTGACCCTCTGGGTTCTGGGGGTGAGGCCAGGCTGGCCCAGAGAAGCTCTCCTAGATCCAGGCCCACTCTCTGAAGCAGTGACCACTTCCTGTTCAGGGACAGCTGCAGTGGGAGTCTCCAGTGCCCGCCAATCAACCTTTTAGGATCCGGACTTCCTGCTTTCTCTACCTTGTCAATTAGATAACTCTCAACTAATTAGCCTTAAGATATTCTCTCCCCCCACCCGCTTCTCTTCTTCTCCCTCTCCCCCGCCTCCTTCTGCCCCCTTATATACACACACACACACACACACACACACACACACACACCAAACTAAGCCTTTTAGCCTCTTGATCCAGAAAACAGAAACCTGAGTTCGTAGGGTTTTCCTTAGTGACGTTCCATTTTCGTTACCAGCTGACAATAGATCATATCACAGACAAGCCTTAGAATTTGATCAGAAAGGATGGATGTACATGAACTGCATACAGGGGGTGGCCAGTTTCTGCAGACTGCCCTCAGAACCTGCTTTGGACTGGAAGCATGAGGACCTGGGCTTGATATGCACTTGGTACCCAGTACCCACATGCAGAGATGACTGTAGCACACTGGTCAGAACCCCAGTGCTGGGGGAGGCAAGCTGGGGCTAGGAGAGAGGTGAGGAACCAGGAGGAGGCTGGAGAAAGGCTTGCTGGGGTCCACTGGGCACGCAAGCATGTAACACACACACACACACTGCTCTTCGTGAAGGAGGGGGAGTCTTTGTGGGCGCTATTGGAAGAAAAATTAACCCCCACAACTAGGGAAAGCATGGGTGTCTCCTAAAATAATGTGGCCATCAACTGAGGCTCATAGCTGTCACACAGCTGGCTTTCCTTGGCCTTTGGAAGAGTAAGAGCTAACTGATGATTCGGTACAGAGGATATAGCAAGGAAGTGCTTGGAACACTTTTGCCGGCCTCGCTCCCTGGCCCACCGCCACCGCCACCCCCAATCCTCTTCACACACACAAATGTAGTTTCTTTTATCATGCTTATATAAACCATCTTAAATCCTCCCCGGAGCAGGTGGCTGCTAAGTTATAAATAAGCAA
This sequence comes from Microtus ochrogaster, assembly GCF_000317375.1. Taxonomy (NCBI): domain Eukaryota; kingdom Metazoa; phylum Chordata; class Mammalia; order Rodentia; family Cricetidae; genus Microtus; species Microtus ochrogaster. Next base: position 34,164,577 of record NC_022024.1, read on the forward strand.
AGCTTTGTGGGGCTCTAGCACTCGTGAGTCTGAAACATCTTATGTACGCACCAGATGGTGCGCTGGCAGGTTTGGTCAACATGACACACGCTAGAGTCAGGGAGGAAGGAGCCACAGTTCCGGGAAATGCCTCCACGAGACGCGGCTATAGGGCATTTCTTAGTCAGTGATAAATGGGGAGGGCCAGCCCATTGTGGGTGGTGCCATCCCTGGGCTGGTAGTCCTGGGTTCTGTAAGAAAGCGGGTTGAGCAAGCCATGGGGAGCAAGCCAGTAAGCAGCCCCCCTTCCATGGCCTCTGCATCAGGCCCTGCCTCCAGGTTCCTGCCCTGTCTGAGTTCCTTCCGTGACCAGTGCTGTAGAAGTGTAAACTGAACGAACAAAGCCTTTCCTCCCGACTTGCTTTTTGGTCCTGGTTTCTCTCTGCGGACCCTAAGACAGAGGGCCGGGGCTCTACGGTATAGGTGAACTCAGGACTGTCCCCACCGTGTGTATGGCTCTTACTCACAGGCTGGAGCAGCTCAGGCCTCGATGAGTCTGGTCTAATCTTCCCCTTGAGGACTATAGGGTTGAACTCCACAATTTTGAAGTTTATTTCTCTCAGTTTAGAATGTTCGATCCATTTTCTAGAGAGATGACCAAAAACCTCTAGTACACACGTCCAATCTTTCCTTGATTTAATTTGCATGCCAACCCGGGGGCTAGTCTGCTGTGGCCCTCGGAAGTTAAAACAGTGTCTGCAAACAGCTTTCACGCTGTAAATCCTTCCCATTGCTTCTCCATCTGGTCTAGCTTCCAGTCGCCCCCTTCCCCACCCCCCATCTCATAACTCTGCCAAGGAAATTAACAAGACAGTAATAGCCAAGTATATCCCCACACACACATCAGAAATTCGCCTGGGGAAACTGGAGGAACAAGACATGTCCCTTCCCTTATCCAGCAGCCCCTGTACCCGCCAGACTGACAGCCACATGTTACCGCTGAGAGACAGGCAGCACATGCCGTGCTAACACGTGTAGCTGTCTGGCTGTTGTCATGTTCCCGGCTCTGCTCACCCTTCTTCCTTCCCTCCACCCACTCCCCCCCCCATCACTCAGCCTTACAGGGCGTATCTCTCTCATCGGATTCATTAGGAGAATATAATGGCAGAAATAATCTCAAAACAGACTTGGCAACGACCCAAGCCACAGACGGCAACATTTGCTGTTGATCACAAATTGGCGGAAGAGGCCTGAGCGTTGGGAGCTCAGCTGCAGAACTCTTGCCGCTGTCGGTGGGAACGTGGCAGTAGCCAGGGAAGTATATTTGCTTGTGGAGATTTTCCTGAGATGCGCAGTGGGTCCCTATGCTCTACTCTTGTGTTCTGCTTCCACGAGAACTGGTTTGAAAAATATGTAAACATGGGGGAGGAGGAAGGCCCACCAGCCAGGAGCTGGGAGCCGGCCCACTTTGTTGACCGTTTGTGTCTATGAGTTGTGTGACCTGTTCCTTTTTTGGCTGGCTGGTTTGTTTAGCTTGGAGAATGTCTCACTGCGCAGCCCAGTCTGGTCTCTAATTTCCCACCCTTGTTCCTCAGCCTCGAGCACTAGGAGGACAGTGTTGGCTCTTGGTGACTGTGTTGTTTAAGGATCTGGG
>NC_022024.1:34166854-34168219 GCF_000317375.1 Microtus ochrogaster
AACTAAGTTCAAAGTTATAGTATGACCTATAAAGTTATATCGCTGTAAGTTTGTAGTTCAGCCATTACAGATCAAGTGTGATTCAGTGGTAGGGTCCGTGTTTAATCTGTGTGAGTCGTGGAGTAAATCTCTGGCCTCTTCCCCTAAACTAGCTAGTGAGGGTTGTGCAAATATTTTCCCAGGTTAGGAAAAGAGGGAAAATGGAAAGAACACTTGTTCTCTCCTCCTCCGCTGGGATGATCCAGGTCCTCACTCAGGCACTGAGATTGGCTGGTCTTCCCTTTGCCTTCCCCTGTAGCCCCCAGTGATCCTCCAGGCTCCACTGCCTCAGTAGAGGCTCGCAAGCCTTCCTCAGCCTGGCCAAGAACAAATACTTGAAAGATTTTCCAGTAAGCTTCTCCAGGACTGGGGTTCTTTAGTCCACCAGAGGGTTCACATCTGCAGAAGCAGCTGTTGTCTTATTTAATAATGAGGCCCCGCGGGCGTTTCCTCATCTAGAAATTCATTAGTCAAGTCACAAATAAGCCCAGGACTTCCTCTCAATAATGCTAATGATAGCTATCAATCTAGAAGAAGAAAAGGGAGGAGGAGAAAGGAGAGAAGGTGAAGGTGGTAAGGGCCCATCTAAAGAGAAAAAAGAACACTGAAAGAAAATAGAACATTCCAAAAACGCAGTACAAACTACCTTATTCGAGGCAGCGTGTTTCGTAGTCCGACGACATAGAACACAATGTTGGCATCGGTGTTGCTGTAGATGCTGTTGATGGCGGCCATGGTTGCGCCCATCCTCCCTGGGGCCGCACAGATCACCACTGGAATCTCCTCTTCCATGTCCTCGGGGGTTTCGGAACCATCGCCTAAGAAAACCATCAAAATCAGTGACTCGGAGCCCTCTGAAGAGTCATTTTTAAGTTGAGTTATTGGGAGCCATTTCTGGGCAAATGGGAATGGATCAGCAGGAAGAGAAAGGAAGGGACAATTCTCAAAATGTAGGAGAGGGATCTAAAGGGACGGTGCAGAGCCGTCCCTCACGGTGGGTCCAAGAACCAAGAGCACGAGCGCCAGCTTGGAGCTTCTAAGAAACTTTCTGTGAGGCTCAGCCTCAGATGGGATCTAGTCATGAGCTTTTCTTTTGTTTGTTTGTTCAAGACAGGTCTCACTCTGTAACTCAGATTGGCGCCAAACTCACTAGGTAGCCCAGGCTAGCCTCAAACTCACAACCCTCCTACCTCAACCTCTGGAAGCTGGGATTGCAGGCGTGTTCTAACAAGTCCTCACGTGACTTTTACACGGACTACAGTTTAAGCAGCACTGGTCATTCTGGAGTGTAACAGAGCTGCCGCCCTACGGAAGCTATTTTATTTG
>NC_022024.1:34169060-34171371 GCF_000317375.1 Microtus ochrogaster
CCATACAGAGGATGCGGCAGTCTGGGGCTGCGCACACACAGCAATGGAGTACTCAATAAGCAAGGAAGAGCCAGGCCCAGGCAGTCTCATGACAAAGGCCTCGGACCCGGTCACCACAAGAGGCTGCCTTACACGAATATTTGATCCACTACACAAACAGCTTCATTTCTAGAATGCCTTGTACTAGCTACTGCTAATTCTGAACAGGCTTAAAGCGGTAGAAGCTAGTTGCGTTTCAATTGGTTCAAATGCCCATCCAAGACGAGGGACAGACAATCCTGGCTCCGGGTCAGGACCTCAGTGCTGCGAGTTCTCGGTCTCCAGCTGTTCCACATTAGTGACGATGTTAGCTTTTGGTACTTACCCAGGAACAGGAGGGACAGGAGGGGGCAGGGCAGAAGACACATTGCCGGTTGTTGGTAAAATGAGCGGGGGCAATTGTGTTCAGAGTTAAGCAATAGCAGGTCCTGTGTGCAAAAGCCAGTCTCTGATTGCAACATTGCAAGCAAGCAACACAGGGTACTCAAAACTGAACTTTTTTTTTTTTGGTTTTTCGAGACAGGGTTTCTCTGTAGCTTTGGAACCTGTCCTGGAACTAGCTTTTATAGACCAGGCTGCCCTCGAACTCACAGAGATCCGCCTGCCTCTGCCTCCCAAGTGCTGGGATTAAAGGCATGCACCACCACCGCCCGGCTAAAACTGAACATTCTTCCAATTGAATATATTTTATGAATCATCTTTTGTGGCAGGATATACATATATTCCCATTTACAGAAAGGATAGAAACTTTCTGTTATAAAATATACCTATTTTATTAAACATAAGTTAGTTTAAATATGACCTCTAAAGTAATGTGGAAGACAGAATGAACACAGATGACAAAAACTGGGGAGATGGGACTTTGCCAAGGACAGACACAAGTGTGAAGTGTAGGGCATGCTGGGAGAGTCAGGTGTGTGACCCTGCAATCACCAGGCAGAGGCAGGAGGATCACAGGGAGTCCAAGTCTGCTTAAGTTACACTATAACTCTGTTGTGGGGGAACAGCAGGAGCTGGGATAGGAAGTCAGATTCAAACCTCATTTTTATCACCTCCTAGCAGTGAAAACTTAACTTCCCCAAGCCTCTGTGGGCTTCTCTGACACAAATAAAAATTGAAAATTTCTCTCTAAAGGTAATTACTGGTTTAATGCTGGTTTACCTTTGACCCTCAGGCTCTTGTATTCATATTTGTGGAAAGAATGACCTAGAGAGTCTTAGATGCCTTCCCAAACTACATGGAGCCCCTCATGGTGGTTCAGTCTGGCTGAGGTGCAGCTTCCAGCTGCCCTTCCCCCTCTTGGGGGGGGGGATTCAGCCGTGGCTAGCTACAGGCCAGGAAAAAGTAAAAAGTTCTCAGGTCTCAGGAGATCTGGTGACTGTTCACCTACCACTGTGTTTAGAGCGGTGACCCCATACCTGACCCTCCCATGGCTGTTACCACTGACAAAAAGTTGCCAGAAGAAAAGAATGTTTCGGTTAAGTATGTCCCATGCGATTCTGAATTTATATGAAGTTCACATCTAATTGGATGCCTTTCGTTTTCATTTAAATCAGGCAACTCTAGAGTCATAGTAACAGCATTAGGTCGCTGTGCTTTCCCCCAAATTAATAATGTTCTATCTAAAATCAGGAGAATATAGGAGTTTGAAAGGTCTAGAGACTGGATGTGGCTCCTTACAAATACTTAGGCATGAACGGGAATACTCATTTAGAGTGAGGAAATGATCGTAATATCTTTAAAAAGATATGATCCAGGCCAGGCAGTGTGGCGCATGCCTTTAATCCCGGCACTGGGAGTTGCAGGCCAGCCTGGTCGGTCTACAGAGCTAGTTAAAGGGTAGCTGGGTCTACCTGTAGAAACCCTGTCTTGAAAAAAAAAATCAATATGTGTGTGTTACATATATAAAAATTATATGTCTATATGATCCATGATTATATGACCAATGGTAAATCCATTTATAACCAAACTCAACAACATCACACAGGAATCCTCAAATGACCATGCCAAAATTGCTTGTGGGAAAATGGTCTATGAAAATCAGAGAGAGAGAGAGAGAGAGAGAGAGAGAGAGAGAGAGCACATCATTAGAACACTCCTCTGAAACATCTTCATGGTTCTTTTCACAAGTTCAGTTCTTACTTCTGCGCAGAAGAGCCATGTGTATCCACCTGGATAACAACCAGGACCTGTGGATTGAAGAGTAAAAAAAATGTCATTAAGAAAAAAAAAACAATCAGCCAGGCGGTGGTGGCGCACGCCTTTAATGCCA
>NC_022024.1:34171550-34181664 GCF_000317375.1 Microtus ochrogaster
TTTGGGCTTACGGCTCCAGAGGGCTTCAGAGTCCAAGATGATAATACTCCAGGAGTGTCTCAGGACAGCCAGGGCCACACAGAGAAATCCTGCCTCAAAACCCCAATCAATCAATCAATCAATCAATCAATAAAATCCCAGTGATATATTTATTATTGGAAAAGGTTAGGAATACAATGCCTCAATGTTGTCAGGATTCAGGCATCTGCACTGGCCTGCTCTTGGGGTCCTGAGAGGACACAGCCTCAGCTGCAGCCACTGAGAACACCTCCTGCACACGTTCACAATGTTCCCTTTGTAAAGGGCCCTGCCCGCCTCCCATCTCTCTCTCTCTCTCTGTCTGTGCCTTTCTGCTTCTCTGCCCAGTTCTGTCTCCCCCTTTTTTCTCTCTCGCTGCTTCCCTCTTCCCTTCTGCTGCTCCTGTCCCCAGAGGCCCGTCTCCTTCCCCCTTCCCTTCTTTTACATTCCCTTTGCCCGAATTACCAACACTACCAACAGGGAGAGCATCCACTGGTCAGCCACGCTCAGTCAATAGTCTCCTTCGCTGTTCATTTCGAGATAAAAATGATATAGAAAACCAAAACAACAAAAAATAACAGACATAAAGATAAAAGGGATGAACAGTCATGTTCAGGGGTTAGGGGCACTTAGTGCTCCTGCAGAGTGAGTCCCTAGGGGTCAGTTCCCAGCACCCACCTGGCAGGTCCAGGAACTCCGGTCCAGGGATCCAGTGCCCTCTGCTGGCCCCCACTGGCACTGCATTTACAAACTACATTTACATATATGTAGGCAAAACACCTATACACACAATATCAAAATAAATCTAGTAGAAAACATGTAGAGGAGGCAGAGGCCTGAGTCCAGCAGTCTAAGGCTAAATCCAAGGTCTAAGACTGTGGCAGCGAATGTACTTAAACATTTCATTTTATTATTTTTAATTCTAGGCACACACATGAGCGCCAGTACCCATGGAGGTCTTTGGGTTCTCCGGGATCTGTTGTCACAGGTACTCTAAGTCACCTGACATGGAACATGTGTTACATGTGGTGGTTTGAATTAGGGGCTCCCCATATTCTCGGACATTTGAACATTTGGTTCCCGATTATGATGTTCCATGGTTTAGGAGGTATGGCCTTGTAGGGGAAGGTATGTTACTGAGGGCAGGGTTTGGGGTTTTAAAGCCTTATGATGTTCTGTGTGCTCTGTAGCGGGCTTTCTTTGGATCGCCAGCCCCCAAATCAATACACGGTGCCTTATTGTTAATTATGAATTCTCAGGCTTAGCTTACGCTTGTTTCTAGTTTTTTCTTTAACTTAATTGACTCATTTTTATTAACCTGTGTGCTGCCGTGAGGCTCATTTACCTCATCCGCATACTGTCCACCCTGCTCTCCTGCTTCCTCCGTCTGTGCCTGGTTGGCTGGCTGATTCCCCTTGCCTCTCCGTCCACCAGCCTTGCATATCCGTCCTGTGTCTAGTTACTGACTGTTCAGCTCTTTATGAGACCATTTCAGGTGCTTTAGGCAGGCCAGGTGAAACAAATACAATGTATCTTTACTTAAACAAATGCAGCATAAACAAATGCAACACAGCTTTATTTAAATATTCTATTCCACAAGAGGGCGCTCTCTGCTTCATGCTCATGGTTCAAGATGTGAGCTCTCTGCTTGTGTTCCTGCCTTCATGGACTTGTAAGCTCTCTGAACTATCAGCCCAAACTCTTTCTTCCACAGGTTGCCTCAGCCATGACGCTTTATCACAGCAACAGAACAGTCACCAGTACACTCTGCAAGAACAATATGTGCCCTTAGCCACTGAGCCATCTCTCCAACCCCTGTGGTAGCTAGTCTTGATTGCCAGCTTGGCATGATTTAGAAATCACCTAGGAGTCACCTGTGTAGCTGTGCGGGTGTCTGCAGAGAGGCTCAGCCGAGGTCGAAAGACCCTCATGGGCCAGGGTCCCAAACAGGACGAAAAGGAGAAAGGCAGCAAAGCACCAGATTCATTGCCCTCTGCTGCCTCCCGAGTCCGTTCTGTCCTGCTGCCTTCCGTGTCCTGAGGGCCTGTGCCCCATGAACCAAATCTTCCTTGATTTGCTTTTGTTGGGTCTTCTGTCTCCATGGCAAGAAAAGTAACTCCGGGACGGAGCCTATGAGGGCACTGTCTGGGTTATCAAGTCCTGGATGCTAGAAGATTCCATGAGACACATCCCTCAGTAGTGGTGTGCCCACTCCCTTCCTTCACAAACTCTGTGACGTCCCTCATTTTCCCAACTTTCCGGGGCTGCAAGTTTAGTCTCTTCTACTGTCTCCATCTTCTCATTTATTTTAATTAATTTTTGCTTTTTGATACATAGATTCTCTGTAGTTTTTGGAGCCTGTCCCGGAACTTGATCCATAGACCAGGCTGGCCTCGAATTCACTGAGATCTGCTTGTCTAATCCCTTGTTTAATCCCTCCCGAGTGCTGGGATTAAAGGCGTGTGCCAACACCACTCAGCCTGTCCCCATCTTTTTGGTTGTTTTGGTTTTTTGAGACAGGGTTTCTTTGTGTAGATCTGGCTGTCCTGGAACTCACTTTGTATACCAAGCTGGTCTTGAATTCACAGAGCTCCGCCTGCCTCTGCCTCCCAAGCCACCACCGCCCAGCTCAGTCCCCACCTGTTTAGCTCCCGGCTCCTGAACTTTAACAGGAAGATGGGAGACCATCCAAGTCGAGGATTTCTTTCCTTCCCTTCCTCCTGAAGAAACCCCTCCATGTTTAAACCTTCCCAGTTTTAAATACTATCTACAAGACAGCTACATTCACATTTCTGCCCCCAGCTCAAACCTCCCTCAGGGACTCTCGGCGTCATTGCTCCAAGGCGTCCACGTGTTCCAACCGGAGCTCCTGCTACTTCCCCAGAGCACACATCATTCCCCAGTCTTCCCCAAACCAGTTCTCCACAACCTCACTTTTATAACTGTTCCAACCAAAAGCAAACAACGGCATCTTCAGCCTCCCTCTCTGTATCTACGTGGAGACTGACGACATAACCTTTTGGTTCTGCTTTCAGAATGCATCCAGAATTATCACCACCCACCAGGGCCCCACCCTAGTCTTACAGACATCATCTTTTGACTGCCCTGTAGTACAGTCTTACAGAAGTTCTGCCTTATCACCCTCCAGCAGGTCTACAGTCGAGCAGATGTGCTGAGCCTGAGTCACGCTGTGCCCGCTGCTTGGCTCTGCCTGAAGCCCTCCCGGGCCTTCCAAGCTCCTGGGGAAGAGGGAGGATGCAGACAGCGCCTGCTGTGAGATACCACACGATCACCCTGGCCTCTTTGCCAGGCAGAGGCCAGCGTCAGCGTCCTTCCACCTCTCCCCTCCCATCCAACACCAAGCCCCTTCCCCCGCAATCTGGAATGTTCTTCACACATTCGCCACCTCTCCACCCTCCAGCTCTTAGTGAAAACACCCAGACGCAGCAGCTCTTACTTCATGTCCTCAATGGTCATCTCTACCCACGAGGCTGCCCCCTGCATCTGTCCCCTTCCCTAGTCTGTTCCCCCTAATGAAACATCAGAAGCCTCGTGAAACTGGGACTTGTGTCTCTTTGCTCCTTGACTTGTGTTCAGCACCTAGCAATATAAACCTCTCAAACACACCAGTGGGCCCGGATGACTATGCAGCCCTGTTATAGGACAGCCAGAGCGCCTGCGTGTTCCTCATGAACTCAGCACCTCGGGGCCTTGCAGTGGCTCCTTCAGGTGCACCCTGGCATCTCCTTCCTCTTCTCATCCCTCGCCGGAGCCATCACTGACTCTGGTACTTAGGTTCTCCTCCCGTCCTGCCTCATCTCACCCCCTTACCGGCTCTGCAGTGCCTCCCATCCAGCCTTCCGGTCCCCTCCCCTTACCCAATCAATTGCCGACTTAACTGCCATGTGGGCCTTTCTTCGTTGCCTGATAACTATGTACAGTCAATGTGAAACACACGTGAAGCCTCAACAGCCTCGTTCTATGTTCTTTGTTTCACTTGAAACCGTTCAAGTTTACACACGTTGAAATAAAATACCCTTGGTCGTTTCGCCAGCTTGCTAGCGAGGCGTTGCATTTGTTCAGCCGCTGTACCCACAAGCGTGCACACTTTGAAGCTGCAGGCATTGGGCAACAGCAACACCCCTGAGTATGTCAGCATGCCTCTTTTCTATTTTGTTTGTTTCTCGAGGCAGGGTTTCTCTGTGTAGCCCTGGCTTTCCTGAAACTCACTTTGTAGACCAGGCTGGCCTTGAACTCAGTGAGATCCTCCTGCCTCTACCTCCAGAGGGCTGGGATTAAAGGCCTGCACCACCAGGCTTGGCTCAGCGTTCCTCCTTTAAAAAAGTGAGGGTAGGGTGTGGGCAGGGGAGATGGTTCTGTAGTTAAGAGTGCTGGCTACACAAGCCTGGAGTTCTGAGTTCAAACCCCTTGCTCCTATGTAAAAAGCCAGGCATGACCATGTGTGCCCACCACTCCAGTGTTATGGGGCAGAGAGAGAGGACGGGTGGGCTTAGAGGTACTGTCTCAAGGGAACCAGGAGGAAGAACAGAGGACACCTGACACCTTTCTTTGGCTTCTACATGTGCAAACATGGACCCACACACATGTGCACACACTCACATACACAAAAACAAAGGTATACTAAAATGCGAACAAATCAAAGACATCTACAGAATAAAAATGCTGTGATCGCATCTAAGAAAAATAACATTAATAATGTCATCCAATAAGTGGTCCACACTTAAATCCCTTAATTCCAATCTGCTGTTCTATAGCTTGGCTTGCTTTCTTTTGTTCTTTGTACTCTTTTAATTGGTGCCATTTTCACTGCTTTTTCTTTTGTTTCAGAGAACACAAGATGGTGAGCATGCTTTAGAACCGTACTGGATGACTTGTGGCGCTGGGCAGTCGGACACAGCGCGGCTAAACAGTAACAAGTGTGGCTATATGGGAGAGATAACACGTAACATCCGACAACACGGGATAGCTACAGTTGACAACACAGAGCTGAACATTCCCCACAACTAATGATCTTCAATGTTTCCAACACAAAGGACCGACAGGTGAGCCAGCCGTGATGGTGTATGCCTTTAATACCAGCACTTGGGAGGCAGAGGCAGGGGGATCGCTTGTGAGTTCGAGGCCAGCCTGGTCTACAGAGTGAGTTCCAGGACAGCCAGGGCTACATAGAGAGACCTTGTCTCGGAAAAAAAAAAAAAAAGGAAGCAACAACAGGTGTCTGATGTGATAGAAATACCAGTGTAGCCAGCGAGTCACTCTACGCTTGAAATGCCACACCACGCCACTTAAAAATAGTTATCTGTCAGCTTTAAAAATGAGCCTACCTCTCCCACCTAGCTCTTGTCATTCCATTCTTGCTTAAAAACCCTCATGGGTACCCCTGAAGATTAAGGTGACTGAGCCCCAGTGTCACGCCTCTGGCCAGGCTGAACAGCCCATCGTCAGTCCCCGTCAGCCAGCCTCTTCATGCCAACTCTACGGCTTCTTGTCTTCAGACTTCGTTCAAGCAGCAATCTTCCCACAAAGCCCCTTCCTCACCTCCTTCAAGCAGTGGCTGCCTGGCCTGATGCCCTCCCAGGATCCATGCCATCTGTGAACTTTCCACACTGTTTTCTTTTCTTTCTTTGTCCTTTTGGTATTTCGAGACAGGGTCTCCCTGTGTGGTTCTGGCTGTCTTGGAACTCACTCTATAGACCAGGTTGGCCTCAGACTCAGATCTGCCTGCCTCTGCCTCCCGAGTGCTGGGATGAAAGGCGTGTGCACCACCGCTACCCACAGCCTCCCAACTGATTTCCTAAAGTCATGCTGTGCCTGTCTCCTTTCATGATGGCTGAGGTCAGGAGTGGGACTCCCCTCTGGGTCTGCCCGTCCTGTCACGGAATAGTCTGAATGAACAACAGGAAAGAGAAGGCAAGGGTAAGAGGCTCTTGTCACTCTGCTCGTTACTCGCTGAAAGAAAGAAGTCGGCGTGTCACAGATGAGCCTGTGGTCCCATCTAAGGATGCAGGCAGAGGGTTCTGGAAGGAAGCCCCACCGCGTTCACCCCTATAAGCTTCTCTAGGCGGAACAACTTCCAAGTCACGCTCTTCCTGTGGTAACAAGTCAACCCTCCAGTGCAGAAAAGCCTGTCGGCCTGTCTCCAGACAGCCAGAGGTAGAGCTGGGAGTTTCTAGTGCCCATGATGGAACAAGGGATTCCTGAGGCAAGGCACGGGCCAGTGACAGCTTCAAAGAGGGGAAGAAAAGGCAGAGGGCTGTGACATTTAAAGTGTTTTTCTACTTTTTGATCCTTCAGTTGGGTCTTTGGAGCTCCTTCCTCATGGGACAATGTCCTTCTGGACAGCCTTTGAAAAACTGACCTTAAGGAAGCAACCAAAGAAACGATGTTCCTTGGGATCGAGAAATGAAAACACGAGGTTTTCTCCAAGAGGAAAGAGGAGCTAGAGAAAAGAGAGCTGGGGGTAGTGTTTAAGCGGAGGGACGAAGACAGCAGGGCCCTGGGGAGGGTGTTGGGAGACAAGGAACACCTGGAGCCACCAGAGCATCACAGGGAGAGCCAGTCCTGCCCAGGACAGGGTGTGTGGTCGCTCCTGTCACCCACACTGCCATTGTCTGCTTTGCCAGGGAAGTGGAGCACCCTGAGCCTTCTTCCCTGTAGACCCTGTGGGTCACATGTTATGTTAGCTCACTTTATTTCCACTCTACAGATGAGGAAATGTAAGCACGTGCATCGTGATGTGACCAGACCAAGCTTATGAAGCTCCTCCCCGGCACACGGCCCAGGCGCTCACTGCTGTAGGGCGCAGCTCTGGTGTTGGCTGTATCAGAGGGAGGACTAGGATTCCGTTATGTAGCACAAAAAGGATATTGCACCGAAGCGCAATACCAAAACATTTCGAGAAAAATGCAGAGGCAAGACCAACCCACCAGCGTCACACTGGCTAGCGGGCTGCATGGGCCTAACGCGGCAGGACTGATCTCGGCAGCATATTCAAACATCTAGACGGATTCTATGGTCTTTCTCTTTAAGCTGTGTTTACTGCCCCGCCTTAACTTCTATCACAAGCTATCGACAAGGGTCTGCTGGACTTATCCGAGATGTCTTATGTACCGCTAAAGGGAACATGAGACAGTTTTTGGAAGTTAAACAAAACACTGTGAGTCCCATTCCACAACAAACCCACAGCCTACGACTGTCAGCCAGCTCTCTTTCTGGGGATGGAGGCCCCAAAAGAGTTTCTGAGGACAGATTCCAAAAACATGAATCATAACTCAGCTAGGTCATTTTGGCTCAGAAACAGACTCACATTAAATGCTAGCATTGATCTCTTGTACTAAGTAACTCCTGATCTCCATCTTTCAAGTCCGATGCAAACAAACAAAAACATCATGGCAGGGGTGGGAGGGTGTGGGGATAAATTCTGCTCTGCAAAACAACCCACGATGTGAAAAGCTTGGCCACTGAACATTTTGGATTTGTCTTGAGAGCAAAGCTTCCTGTAGGATGGTACCGTTACAAAGCAGGGGACTTTCGGAGGCAAAGTCTGTGAAGGGGGCTGTCTGTCGTCTCTGATGTAAGTCTTTGAGACGACAAACAAGCGCTGTAGACAGAGCCCGTCAAAACAGGAGAGTACCTCGCCTGTAAGTTGCTCTGCTTACCTGATGGGTGATGAGGGAGGCTTTCGGCTCCCTGGTCCAGAACCGGGGCAGGGCGGAGCGTTGGAATTGCAGCTGGTCTCGCAGGGGCTGCTAAACTTCGCTTCTGCTGCTTCTAAGATCCCATTGGAAATCCCAAGGGGCCCAGGAGTCCCGAGGCCAATACGCTGTTTCCAAGCGAGTGCCTCGGCTGTCCACACCCACCTCCGCTTGCGTTGACTTTGAAGGGCTCGAGTTTCTTCCAGCCCTCCTTCAGTGGCCGGGAATCCAAGTCTCCCGCCCCAAAAGGCTCTTCCCGAAATCACTTCCAGATGCGCTCCGAAGGGAACGCAGGTCGGCTGGCTGGCGCAGACTTCCTCTCTCGGCTTTCTCTTTGCCGTCCGCATGTAAAACTCTCTCCAAAGCAAAGCTGTTCTGGAGTAAACAGAGTCAACTCCAGAGAAAAGCAAACGCTCACAAAGTAAATCTATGCCACGATGTATCTAATGTAAAATTCAAGAGAAAGCAACAGTCAAATTCGTGGGAATCTTTTGGTTCTCCTGTACATTGAAATGTTAACAATGGCAAATCAGAACGCAGACTGCAGTCTCCTCCTGAGGCGGCAATGAAGACAGAAGTTTCCAGATAGAGTTGTATTTCTGCCCGAAGTGGAGGGGAATCAGGCAGGGGTAGACTTGGCCACAATCTCTCCAGCTCTGTAGTTTGGCAGGTAATCCCCAGCCGCCCAGGAATGGTACCAGCGCTTTGCCTGTGGCCACAAAACACATTTCACAATGGTCCCCTCTCCAGCTGCAGTATAAAGAGCTCCTTGCTGGCTGCCTGGCTGCCTCCTTCTCAAGCCGTCCTTTCCTTCATAAGTATAAGGCAACTCAATTTGTAATTTCTGATTTCCAAGACCCCTCAGTAAGAGCTGAGGTAGGGGGGATGATGGGGGTGGGGCTGTGTTGTGTGTGTGTGTTTTTTTATTCTTTTATTTTGGCTTTTTGAAGGGCCCACCACCCAGCTCTCAAATGAATCTCTCATATATATATATGTATGTATACATACAGAGGCTTATTAAGAGGCTTATTATTACTTATGAATGCCCGGCCTTACCTTGGCTTATTTCTTGCCAGTTTTTCTTAAATTATTTTGACTCCCTTTTGTCTCTGGGCTTTTGTCTTTCTCTATTTCTGTATACCTTTCTTTCCTTCTTACTCCGTGGCTGGCTGGCTGGCCGGGTGGCCAGGTGCCTGACCCCTGACATCCTCCTCTCCTTGTTCTCTTGCTCCTCCTCTTCCTAAGTGCTCCGATTCTCTGTATTTATCCTCCCTGTTCGCCAGCCCTGCCTATCCTTGCTCCTGCCTGGCTGTTGGTTGTTTATCTCTTTATTAGGGCCATCAGGTGCTTTAGACAGGCTCAGTAACACAGCTTTACAGAGCTAAATAAATACAATGTAAACAAAAGTCACACACCCGAGAATATTCCTCAACAGGGTTAGAACCCTACCAGGTCAGGGAGGAAGAGTGATACAGTTGGCCGGTCTGCTTAGGACTGAGCTCTCTAGAGCAGCTGTAATGGCTACATTGTTTGGGGAGACTGGACTAACTGCCAACCTATAGGAAGGTATCCCACGCCTGGCACTGGGGTTTTCCTTTGATAACCCTGCCTTCTGGGAGCAGCATTTGCCACTCATGAGGGCAGCAGATGTGGTAGAGTGGTCCTCAGACATCCCAAGCTCGGCACTGAGCACCTTAAGCCGATGCCTGTCCAGTCCAGTTCGTTCCCAAGGTCCCCTCATCTTCCTCGTCTCTCATCAACTGATGCCTGATCAGCTTGCTGCTGAGCAAATGGGTGATACGCTCTTAAAAGTGAGCTTCAAAACTAAGATACAACTGTCTTCCTAGAACCTACTTCCTACTCATGTTAACTGAAATCTCTCTGATCACTGATTTTGAACGCTTTTCTGATCCTAATGTCTCTGACTCCAGCCCTTTTCCTTTCTGCTCCTGCTGTGCCACACTTTGAGGACACTAGAGGTTTCTTATCCGTGACCCGTGTTTCATGTTGTATTCCTGGATTCCTTCCTTATGAAATAAATAAGACGGGAGAGAGAGAGAGAGACAGAGACAGGCTATTGGTGACATGCAAATTGTGCAGTGTACCCGGTGTGGACTTTGGAGCTCAGTGGTTATATTTCCATACTATTGCACGTTTTCAGTTTCTCCGTCTATTAGGAGCTTGGTTAGGTCTGTCCTTCCTAACAGAACTGAGGGCTAACATGTATCATGCATGCCAGGTAGTGGTGCATGCTTTTAGTCCCACTCGGGAGGCAGAGGCAGGCGGATTTCTGAATTTGAGGCCAGCCTGACCTACAGAGTAAGTTCCAGGACAGCCAGGGCTACACAGAGAAACTCTGTCTCAAAAACCAAACAAACAAA
>NC_022024.1:34181887-34185288 GCF_000317375.1 Microtus ochrogaster
CTCATTACAGATGGTTGTGAGCCACCATGTGGTTGCTGGGAATTGAACTCAGGACCTTTGGAAGAGCAGGCAATGCTCTTAACCACTGAGCCATCTCTCCAGCCCCCTAATAGTAGTTTATTAAATAGTTTACTAAATGGAGAGATGGCTAAGCAGTTAAGAACACCATGGGCTCTTCCTAAGGTCCTGAGTTCAATTCCCAGCAACCACTTGGCGGCTCACAACCATCTGTAATGAGATCTGGTGCCTTCTTGAGGGAGAGACCTGGTCTGTGGTCCTCATCAACTTACACCGTGAAACCCAATATAGAAAAGTTCAACAGAACCGCCGTATACGGACTGTCCATGCGTGCTGCAGCATTGCCAGGGCATAGATTTCATTCAAATTCCATGATGACCTGATAATACACAGACATAAACTATGTACTGATTAACATAAACTATGTACTGATTTCCAAGTCAAATTTACACATCGCCATTTATGCTGTACATTAGATTCCCAGAATATGATCACCTTACGGCTGTAAGTTTGTACTCTTCGACAAACATCTACCTGTGTTTTCTACCTTCTCGGTCCCGTCCCTGGGAACCATTGTTCTATTCTTAGTTTCTTTAACTTTGACATTTTCAGTTTCTCTATGTAAGCTGTTTGTTTACTTGTTTTCTTTGAGACAGCATTTCTATGTGTATCCCTGACTGTCCTGAAATTCACTTTGAAGACCAGGCTGGCCTTGATCTCACAGAGATCCACCTCCCTCTGCCTCCTGAGTGCTGCGATTTAAGGAGTGTGCCACTATCACCTGGCTATAAGTTTTTATAGTATTTGTCTTTCTTAGTCTGGTTTATTTCACTTAAATCGTTAAGGTTCATCCATGTTGCTGCAAATGCTAGGATCTTTTTTTTTAATGGCTGTCATAGTCTATTATACATGTGTACCATGATCTCTGTGTCCTGCCATCCATTACTGGACACTTAGATTGTCTCTGCAGCTTGGCTATTGTGTGAGCAGTCTTCCAGTGAGTACAGGGACACATTTATCTCTTCATGGCCTTCCAGTGAGTGCAGGGACACACCTGTCCCTTCATGCGAGGGGCGAGGTAGAAGAGCGCTTACCTAATAGATGTGAGGCCATCAGTCCAGAACTAGAACCAAAAAGACAGGCATTTCACTGAGATACTGGTTCCTTTTTTTTTTTTTTTTGGATGTAAACCCAGACGTGGGGTAGCTGGATCATACTGTAATTTTATTTTCAAAATTTTAAACCTTATTATTTATTTAATGTGTGTGTATGTGTGTTGCGTGCGCATGTGCACACGCGTGCATGCACGCTCATGCATCCTCTATTGCACATGCAGACATCAGTTGGTAACTTGTGGGAGGGCTCAGTTCTCTTCTTCTACACTGTGGGTTCCAGGGACCAAACTCCTGTCTTTAGCCCTAGCATCAGCCCCCTTACCCACTGAGGCATCTTGCCAAGCCTCTGTTTTTAACTTGTTTTTTTGAGGAGCATCCATACTATTTTCTATAGTGCTTGTACCGATTTTATTATTGATAGTGAATAAAGAAACCCTAAGATATGAAATAGGAAAAGAATCATACCAGTAAGTTGTTTGTAACTCTGTACGAATGTGCTGACTGCTTTGCCCCGTGATTTAATTCTTCGCTACTTTATTTCTTCTGATGGAAACGCCAGGATGCTGTAGTTAAAATGCCTCTGCGGTGTGCTGCAACTAAGGGAGGCATTTCCATGGAAGTCTACGGTCTGGAGCTTCCTAGAAAGCTCCTGCTTTTCTGGCAAAGGACCATTTGGAGCCCTGCCCTTTCTTCCTGTCTGCACTCCAGCCTTGATGCTGGAAGTGGGGCAGTGACTTTCTGTCTGAGGATCAAAGGCCCGCGGGGTGCTGCTGCAGATGGCCACCCACGCTGGGCTCAGAGATTACCGTTGAGAAGGTCGGCATCCTGACGGGACACAGATGGCTCGCTGCAATCTAGGAACATCAGAGATGCTTAAAAAGGACTGTTTGCTGTACGCCGTGGAGCAGATCTTTAGTCTCGGCACTCAGGAGGCAGAGGCAGGATGATCTCTGTGAGTTCGATGACAGCCCACTCTACAAAATGAGTTCTAGGGTAGCCAGGGCTACACGGAGAGATCCCTCCTCCCCATCTCAAAAGAAATAAGTAAATAAATATGAATGAATTAACTAAAAAGGACACTGTTTGAAAGTTAGTTAGGGTTAGGGACATAAAGTTAAGTGGGAGCCACTGTTATCTATAGGCCATAGGCTCCAGCTCCTGTCTCAGTTTGTTTTTTAAAGATTTACTTATGTATTATGTACAGTGTTCTGCCTACATGTATGCCTGCACGCCAAAAGAGGGTACCAGATCTCATTATAGATGGTTGTGAGCCACTGACAGCGGAACTCAGGACTCTGGAAGAGCAGTCAGTGTTCTTAATCTCCCAGCCGTCTCTCCAGCTTGTTTTTTTTTTTCTTTTGTCTTTTTTGAGGGGCCTATGACCTAGTTCCCAAGCAAAACACACGGAGGCTTATTCCTACTTATGAGTGCCCGGCCTTAGCGTGGCTTGTTTCTTTCCAGCTTTTCTTATGTTGTATTATCCCGACTACCTTTTCCCTGTGGGCTTTTATCTTTCTCTATTTCTGTATACCTTACTTTTCTTCCTTCTCCGTGACTGACTGACTGACTGACTGGGTGGTGGGTGGATGACTGGGTGACTGGCCCCTATGTCCTCCTTTCTTTCTTCTCTCTTTTTTTTTCTTTTTATTTATTTATTATGTATACAATATCCTGTCTGTGTGTATGCCTGCTGGCCAGAAGAGGGCACCAGACCTCACTACAGATGGTTGTGAGCCACCATGTGGTTGCTGGGATTTGAACTCAGGACCTTTGGAAGAGCAGGCAATGCTCTTAACCTCTGAGCCATCTCTCCAGCCCCCTCTTTCTTCTCTCTTGTTGCTGCTCCTTGTTCTCCTTCTATCTATCCTCTCTGCCTGCCAGCCCTGCCTACCCTGGCTCCTGCCTCACTATTGGACATCCAGTTCTTTATTAGGACCATCAGGTGTCTTAGACAGGCAAAGGACCACAGATTTACAGAGTTAAACAAATGCAGCGTAAACAAAAGTCACACACCTTGAAATAATATTCATGGTTAGAGCACTTTTTGCTCTTACAAAGTTTGATTCCCAGCACCCTCATTGGCAGCTCACAACTACCTAGAGCTCTGGCTCCCAGGGATCTGTTGCTCTTTCCTGGCCTCTGAGGGTACCTGCAACACACGCATGCACATAGCACATACACACATACACACATACACACATACACAGAGAGAGAGAGAGAGAGAGAGAGAGTGAGAGAGAGAGAGAGAGAGAGGCTCCAAAGCTACAG
>NC_022024.1:34186846-34189535 GCF_000317375.1 Microtus ochrogaster
AGTGGGCCTACCAATGCCTTCACGAACTGTGGGGCAGAGGATGAAGCCCACCCCTCCCTGAGGAGCTGTGGGCAGTTAGTGGGTGCGTTAACATCTCCTACAGCCAATGAAAGGAGGGAGGATTTCATAGTCGTCAACGAATCACTACACGGGTCAAGCTGTGGATTTGTTGTTGTTGTTGGTTTCTTTGCCTCTGTCTCTCATGTCTGGTCCCCAAGATCACACACAGGAGGTGGAATGATGTTAGGAGCTCAATCCCTCTTGCTTGGTGGACCTCAGTTGTGGGTTTTCTTCTTGGCAGCTTGAGCTTCAAGGCTCTAGGCTCTTTCCTGCTACCCGCTGAGGGGGCAACAGCGGCTTCTGCACCCAAGCCTTGGCCCTGGGTTCCCTGCCTCTCAGGTGCTGCAACTGGCTTTCTCCTTCCATTCTTTAGTCGGAGCCTCTGCTCTGGGACCTGGGTGAGATCCCCCATGGCCTGGAGCTCAGCCTTGCTCTTCCTTCTCCATGTCTTGGCTACAGCGCTGACTGAGACCGTGGCTGGAGCCTATGAGCTGGAAACAGACTTCTCAGCTGCTCTCTGTGTCCCTCATCTTGAGAACAGTGCTTGTACCTGCGAAGACTCTGTTCTTGAGCCCACCTGCTAGCAGTCCCCAGATCATAAAGTCCTCAGCTGGGACCTTACAGATTACACTCAGCTGTCTGCCACCCTTGGGCTCTAGTCTCTTGCTGTACAATAACTCTTCAATGCCCTGTAGCTAAGGAATAGGATGAGAAACAGTGGTAATATAATAAAGATGATGGTAGGAATTATAATATGACTGATTGACAACCGTGTGCCGGCCATTGCCTAAGTACAGCACATGTTCTTGTTCTCATGGCAACAGTTGGAAAGAGTAATAGACTGTCTGTGTTCTCTGCCCTCCTCACTTGTTCCTCCCGCTTCTCCTCCTCAACGAAAGGGTTTTACGCTAGGCCAATAACAACCTCCTAATGTGCAAATCCGACAGACGGCTCCTCCTCCTCCTGAACTCAGCACGGCTTCTGAAGGAAATGGAACACCAATAGACAGGGAGGTCAAAAGGGAACGTGGTGAAGGCTGATATTTAAGAGAAGCCACAGGCGAAGGAAGGTTCATAAAGGTGGAAGTGGTTTTCAAAGCCAAACCGATAGAGCAAGTCCCCAGCTCCCTTTCGCTGTCTGCTATAACCTTTTAAATGCTGTCTTCCTGGGGGAGTCGGCACTAACCCTCCTTCTCTACCCTCTCTAAGCTTTCCTCCTAAACGGTGCCTACACAGGTGTCCTGCTCGGCTGAGGCCTTGGTTCCAGAATTCTATTCTCTAGAACTGTGAGGCAATTCAGACAATTCTACTGTTTTGTTCGTTTCTCTTTGTAGCCCCTGGCTGTCCCAGAACTCGCTCTATAGACCAGGCTGGCCTCAAACTCAGAACCCAGAGACCTACCTGCCTCTGCCTCCTGAGTACTAAGATTAAAGGTGTGTACTGCCATTGCCTGTTTTTATTCTTTTTAAAAATTTTATTTTATAACTATGGGTGTTTTGCCTGGAGGTTTGTCTGTGTGGTGACCAGAAGAGGGTGTCGGATCCCTCGGAACAGAGGATCCAGATGGCTGTGAGCGGCTATGTGGGTGCTGGGAATCAAACCCAGGTTCTACTTTTTATTTGTTTGTTTTATTTTTGGAGACATGGTTTCTCTACATAGCTCTGGCTGTCCTGGAACTTGCTCTGTAGACCAGGCTGGCCTCAAACTGGCAATGGTCCAACTGTCTCTGCCTTCTAAGTGCTGTTCAACTATTTTAATCCACTTGGTTTGGGGTACTTTGATGTGGCAGGCCTGAGAAACAAACTCTCTCCCAGTTAACACTGGGTTTGCAATTTTTAATCCCCCCTTAGTCTTTTTGTCAAAGAATAAAAACAACAGCAACAACAAGGTATCATATAAGCACTGAAGTCTCAGGAAAAAATACAATTCCTTAAACACTTTGTATTCTTCGAAAACTTACTTCTTTACCCTGTGGTGATATTTTGTTTTTAATCTAACAAATAAAGCTTGCCTGACTATCAGAGTGCAGAGCTAAGCCACTAGTTAGCCATAGATGCCAGGCAGTGGTGGTGCACACCTTTAATCCCAGCATTAGGGAGACAAAGGCAGACAGATCTCTGTGAGTTTGGAGTTTGAGGCCACCCTGAGCTACATGAGATTGAAGCTGTCTAAAAGAAAAACAGAGTTCACACAAAGATGATCCCAGTATTTGGGATCATATGCCTTTAACCCCAGCACTGCAGAGGTGGAGACAGGAGTGATAAGGCTGGGCAGAGAGGGATCTAAGGCAGGAAGAGACAGGAGCTCAGTGCAGTCTGAGGATTCAGTCTGAGATGCAGTCTGAGGTTTGTAGAGACAGCAGCAGTCTGAGCATTTGTAGAGACAGGCTCACCCCTTTGGTCTGAGCATTGGTCGAGGTAAGAACTCTCTAGTGGCTGGCTGCTCTGCTTCTCTGATCCTTCAGCTTTCACCCCTAATAGCTGACTGTGTTTTTATTATTAAGAACAATTAGAGTCCATGGTACAGTAACTCAGCTTTGCCAGTTTTGTTCCAGTCCCCTCACATTTAAGAGTTATATGACAAAATATAAACACTCATTGCATCTTTTTTTTTTTTTTTTTTTTTTTTTT
>NC_022024.1:34189635-34191092 GCF_000317375.1 Microtus ochrogaster
ACTAGCTCTGTAAGACCAGGCTGGTCTCGAGCTCACAGAGATCCGCCTGCCTCTGCCTCCCAAGTGCTGGGATTATCATTGCATCTTTTATATGTTCCCAGACATCTTCTTCCTCTAGTTTCTGTATTCCTTGGGGGTCATTTTATAAAACTGGCTTAAAGAATAACTAATTCACGACAGCCTGTCTCAAGGGAACACAGGCAAAGCATGGAAGTCCTGGGTTAAATCACAACATTAGAGAGGGAGGGAGGGAGGGAGAGAAGGGGCACAACAGAGCATGACTGTAATGTGTAGAAACTAAAATGACAGTAAGCTTTAATGAAAAGTGAAATTCTCACGTTAGGTAAGCTATTAATGTTCTGAGCACCTAGTACTTGTTAGTCTCAGTTCTAATTGGTCCCCTACAAGGGTACAGTCTGTGCCTTTTCCTGTGTATTGTACAGGTGAGGCCTAGTCCCAGGATTCTTAGTCTGCACCTGTCATGGCTGCACTAATGTTAAGGGAGGCCTCTTCAGGTGGACGAGAACTAAGAGACGCACACTTAGCTTTTTGGGAGGTGAGGGGTGTGTGAGGCAGCTGGATGAGAGAAGCGGAACCCGTTAAGAGGTAAGAGAAGAGGTGTTCCCTACAGTGCCATCTTGATAAGCTGAGCTAGAGATTTCAATTCCTTACAGAGAAAACGCGACTCAAAAATAAATAAATAAATAAATAAATAAATAAATAGGTAGAAATAAGTGTTTTACTCTTTACTTTGTGATTTCCGTATCGAACTGAATTGCAAGGCATTTAGGGAGCAAGATCTGTAGATGCCCACTGTCAAAGAAGCAGCAGCACAGAGATGACCTGCTGTGATAAGTCAATCTTGTCAGCTTGAGACTATCTAGATTTACCTGGGGGCCTAGCCTGTGGGCAGGTCTAGGTGGGATTATCTAGATTAGGTTAATTAGCATGGCAATAAACATCAGGGCACCATTCCTTGGACTTAATGAGAAAGGCAGCTGGATCCTAACATTAGTGGCTCTCTGCAGACGAAACGTGACCAGCTACCTCCTGCCAAGCCTCCTCGCTTTGCCGGGCTTCTCCGTGGGTCAAAACGAATCCTTTTCCTTCCACCGTTTCATTTTTGGGTCGGGGTATTTAATCACTGCAACAAGCCACCTGCTTCCGCTTGATAAACGGAGCCAGATCACCTTTGGGGCTAACTGTTGCTATCTAGGCCTGACACCTCCCAATCTGATCAGAGATCGGGCCCGGAGCCATTCGCCCCTGCTGTCCGTGAGGTGACAGCTTTGCCCCAGGCCCTGCCCGAGCCCCAGCACTTGGGACCTCCGTGACAGCCGTCTAGAGGGCGCGGCACACCCACGCGGAAGATGCTCAGAGTGGATCCGCGGAGACCCCGCGGGAAAGCCACGGCAGAGGAGGGGCAGGCAGGGCCGGTGCACGGAAGGGGCTCCCCA
>NC_022024.1:34191217-34195448 GCF_000317375.1 Microtus ochrogaster
CCCGCGGGTCACGTGCCGGGCCTCCCGCGCGCACCGCTGGAGGCGGTGCCCGGTCTCCCCCACGAGCCGTGGGGCCCGTGGCGCGCGGGGCATTGTGGGCCGAGGGGCGGGGGTTGGGAAGATGGCGGCTCCCAGCCTCCTCAACTGGAGGCGGGTTTCCTCCTTTACCGGGCCGGTGCCCCGCGCCCGGCACGGACACCGAGCCGTAGCCATCCGGGAGCTGATGATCATCTTCGGCGGGGGCAACGAGGGCATCGCGGACGAGCTACACGTCTACAACACCGGTAGGCGGCGGCTCGGCGACCCCGCCTCGGGGACGGCGGCGGCGGCGGAGCTGGGGGAGGGGAGGCGCGGCGGTCGCGGGGCTGACAGCTGTCACCGCCGGGGTCGCGGCTCCCTCGGCCGACTGGGGCAGGCGGTCGGTGGGGAGCTCTCGGCCTGCCGGCTGGGTGGCTGGGTGGGCGGCAGCCCGAGCTGGCAGCGTGCCGGAGGGCGGCTCGATTTCCCCGGGCTCGCCGGCCGACATGGAGACACCCCGACCCATCCGTGCCCGCGGACCCGAGTGAGACGGCGGGTTCCACGGTCTGGGCTTCTCCCCCCTCCCACCACCCCGGGCTGATCACTTCGGGGGACCGAGATCCCAGCCACTGTCAAACACAAGCCACCCCTAGCCGGGCTTCGGTAGTCTTTGCCTTCCCCGCTCTCTTTCGGGAGAGGATTGAGGGGCGGGGAGGTCTTCGGTCCTCGGTATCTGGCGGAAGCCGGCGAGACTTTTTCTAAACTGGCAGGGAAGGGATTTGCGGTTGATGGGTGTCTGTGCTGGGCTTGGCTGGACTGGTCCTCGCCAAAGAGGACAGTCTCAGCTGAGGCACCGCTACAGAGCGTGAAGTGTCGCTGGTCAGGGCGACAAGCCTTTGCCACCATGCAGGGTAGAAATTTATTTTCCCCACTAGTAAGTAGTCTAGCAATCATCGGAAACTAATAAGTAACTATACGGAGTTTGGGGTCGATCTAGTTCCCAACCACACAACTTTTCTTTGATGAAACAACTTGATCACAGTAGTCCTCTAAAGGCCAAATTCGGTAGGAGAAATTTTGTTACTTTTGGTCCTCTTTGTTACCGCCCCTAATACTCCAGAATCAAAAGTTTACGAAGTATTTGATTTGGTATACTGTAAATACTATGAACTTAGAAGAAGTTACACCTGTTTAGACTCTTGCTTTGCTAGTTCAGAATCAGTATTAAAAGTTACCAAGCCGCTGGGCGGTGGTGGTGCACGCCTTTAATCCAGCACTCGGGAGGCAGAGGCAGGCGGATCTCTGTGAGTTCGAGACCAGCCTGGTCTACAAGAGCTAGTTCCAGGACAGGCTCCAAAACCACAGAGAAACCCTGTCTCGAAAAATCAAAAAAAAAAAAAAGTTACCAAGCCTTTCTAAATCTGAGGTTTTCCATGTCTATAATGGCCAGGACACCTATCAGGATTTTTCTAGGCGCTGAATAATGCAAATCAGGGCTTTCAACAAAAACATTAGTGACATTTTGGCACAGGTGAGTTTTGGCCATAGAGACCACCTCTTATGGTATAAGATGTTTGCTGACATCCTCAGGCTCAGCTCACTGGTAGCAGCCCCTCCTTTCCGAAAGTTGTAACAACTAAATATGATTGTGGACGTTGCAAAGTCAGTACCCTCTAGGGAGCAAAAGAATCCCCTTTGGCTGCTACTAGAATACAGGCTCAGGATAGGTATGTATGTATATATGCGTGTATATTTTGATTAGATGTATATATTCTTGATAATCTAATTATGAAACTCATGGAATGTTAGCTATTGTTTGTTATAATTGACTTCAGTATTTTTTTGGTAACTAGTTACAAATCAGTGGTTCCTACCAGCTGTCAGAGGAGACATCCCTCCAGGCTGTGCGGCCCATGGATTTGTCTGTGATGGCACTAGAATACTCGTGTTTGGGGGCATGGTTGAATATGGAAGATACAGCAATGAGCTATATGAGCTACAAGTAAGTGTGTTTGACATTTGTTATCTCAGTCTGAAGTGTCTAAGGAAATTGTCAGAAGTTTTAAGAAGAGATTACAAAATGTTTTATCAGCATGGGCACAGTAACAGATGCTCCACACTTTGTAGCCTCCCAGACGATGTTTCCACCTCACTGTGTCTGGTGACATTTACAGCTTAAAGACGCCTGACCTTTAGCAGTCCTGTACTGCCTCAGGCATAGGCTTCTGTGTGCGAGTGCGCTAGTCCTTTAGCTTCCAACACCAGCACCCTCGGACTGCTGGGACAGACTGCTGGCTCCTGCCTCTGGTGTTTGGAGCCAGTATTGTCCACGCAGGGACCTGGGCGTTTGCGTGTCTAACCCAGAGCGTGCTTTGAAAACGCCTGCCTCAGTATGAGAGGAATGGCTTCCTTTAGCAGCAGCAGTGACCCACCCACACAGTCATGCCGAGAGGTCACGGCTTCATAGAGTCTTTCCAGATTTGATTTGCTTGTTAAACCGGAGCTTGTTCTTGGTGACTGTTCTTGATAGGTTCCAAGGGCCCTGATTATGAGGGTGTCTGCCACTGGCAGATGTAATTTGGTTGTATGTATTTCCAAGCAAACCACTGTTTCAAATAGAGAAGATTCTCATGGCCAAAAAAAAAAAAAAAATTGGAATTTGATTTGTTAAATGAACTTTGTTTTAATGTGATTTAATGAAATTTGATTTGCTATTAAAGGTTCAATATTTAGCATGCATAGATTACCTAATATATAAAAGTTAGATTTCATGAATTACACCTTATCTTAAAGTTCTATATGTAGATACTAATTTTTTTCACTTGGAAGAAATTAGAAGTGATGATATTTATTATTATAAACTTAGTGTATCATTATGAAAACGTGTGTGTATAGGAGATTCATTTGAATGTCTGTTCTCTCTCTTTCTCACACACACACACACACACACACTGCTCTGTGACACAAATTTCACATAACCCGGGCTGCCATTAAAACTCACTTGGTAGCCAAGGATAGCTTTCACTTCCTGGTCCTCTTGCCTCACAAATTCTGGGGTTACCACAGCCAGCCTTCCCAGTATAAACCTGTTAATTTCAGAAGTTAGCCAGTTGTCTGGGCATAGTGTTGCATGACTTTTTTCTAGAACTTGGAAGGCAGAGGCATGCAGGTCTCTTGGAGTTTGTGGCCAGCCTAGAAGTGTCATGAAACTCACTGTGTGTAGAGTTCATAGTGAGACCGAGTCTCAGTGTTAGCCAATGTTTGTCCTTCATCCCCAGAGGCAGTCACGGGTGGCTCACTGTTGATAGCACTGACATAGACACGCTGCCTGCTTTCATATGGATGTCTTCTCTCGTTAGGCAAGTCGTTGGCTATGGAGAAAAGTGAAACCCCAGCCTCCTCCTTCTGGCTCACCTCCTTGTCCTCGTCTCGGACATAGTTTCTCTTTATATGGTAACAAATGCTATTTGTTTGGCGGTCTGGCAAATGAGAGTGAAGATTCCAATAACAATGTCCCCAGGTATGCTTTTGTAGACAAGTGCTTGTTTGATGATTTAGGTTAAAATATTTTATCTTTAGTTACTACAAGGCTTAAGCTTTTATTTTCATGTTGAAAACTGACAATAGACACATATTTGTGTATTTGTGGTTTTCAGTCCCTTGAGAATATGTTTTCAAACTGTCTTTTCTAATCAGAAATCATCTTAAATTGATACTTGCACAATTGCTTATGCCAGTATATTTGTATGTCTTGAGTGTAATTCCCATTGAGTGGGTCATGCACAGCCCAGTCATGTGGTTTTTATTTTACAATGTGTTTTCTCTGAAAACTTGGTGTAGTTGGCTGTTAAGTGAAAGCCGTTGTCCTCATGCTTCATGCAGTCTATGAAGGTGTACTGCACGAGCAAGACTGTTCTCCTTTCCAGAGAATGAATCACTGTCTCTTTTCTTTTGTACGTTTCTATAGATGTCTTGCTTTTTATTTTTCTAATACTTACTGTTTGTTTGTTTGTTTGTTTTTATTTATTTCAAAATAGGGTTTCCCTGTGTAGACCAGGCTGGCCTGAAATTCGGAGATCCACCTGCCTCTGCATCCCTGAGTGCCAGGATTAAAGACATGTGCTGCCACGCCAGGCATAAGGGTTTGTTTGTGTGTTTGTGTGTCTATGTGGGTGTTTGTGTGTTAGATATGTGCATAAGGGTTTGTGTGTTT
>NC_022024.1:34195693-34211761 GCF_000317375.1 Microtus ochrogaster
CAGTTAGTTGTGGGCCAGCTGCAGTGGGTGCTGGCACGGGACTCATGCTCTTTGAGAGAGTAGGATGTGCTCTTGATCACTGAGCCATTTCTCCAGTCCCTAAACTTTGAAAGTTTATGTTCTAAACTGTTTTTTCTCACTCATACTTGAGTAGAAAGTTAGTAGGAAATTGAATTAGTTGTTACAAAAGTCATTTTGGAATTGGGAGCTAGCTCAGCAGATTGAGCTCTTGCCATGAAGTGTGAGGACCTTGGGTGTGGATCTCTAGAGCCCACATGAAGATGAAGTGTGTGCAGTGGCCAGCATGAACTCCCAGCTGACAGGAGGCAGAAACAGAAACATTCTGGGGAAGACTAGACAAAACAAAGGCAAACTAAACAAACAAGTTCCAGGTTCAGGGACAGACCGCCTCAGTCATAAAAGGTAGAGTGATTGAGATGACCAGCTGATGTCATCCCCTTGCTCACACGTGCACACATGCGTGCACACATGCATCATACCACATGTACATGGGTTTACAAAAAACCTTTTTAAGAAAAAAAAGCTGTTTAGGAGAAGTTCAGTATGGTTTCTAAATTAAAGACACTGTCTAGGACATTGCTGTGACATTACAGTGTGCTGGAAGTTGCAAAGCAGTGCTTATTCCAGAGAGCAGTGTCTTCAAGGTGTTTGCCAAAACGCTGTCCGTAAGAATGGTTGGTTATCTAGTGCTGTGTAGTAAACTAGCGATGCAAAATTACTTTTACCGTGCTCAAAACTCTGTAAGTAAGGAAATCACACGGCACAAAGTGATGGCTGACTCTTCAGTGGGAGAGCTTGAGCGGTCACCCCACATCTGGGAGTCAGCTGAGGCGGCTGAAGGACGGAGTCAGTGGGGCTGTCACCCCATATGCCTGTGGATGGCTCTTTTGAGACCGGGTCTCGTATGGCCCTGGCAGACTTTGGACTATGTAGCCAAGAATAACTGAGCTTCTGATCGTCCTGCCACACTGAGCGCTGAGATTATAGGGGTGTGCCGCCCATGTTTGGTATATATGTTGCTAAACACTGAAACTTGGGCTTCTGCATGCTGGGTTGGCTTTCTACCCAAACCATGGAGTGGCCTTTCAGTGTGTGGTTGAGAGTTTCACAAGCAGTGTTATAGTAAGAATCTAATATGTATGTGTGTGTGTGTGTATGAATATGGCCTCTCACAAGCCAGCCGTGGCACCTGGTTCAGAGCATCACAGACCAGACTAAAATACAGGGGAGAGGAACCTCATGTCCTGACAGGCGGTCACCGTTGTATTGACAGATGTTTTCCATCTTCACCCTGGACACAGTAGAGTGATAAATCTGTGTGGAATGAATGTCTGGAAGTTTTGCTTACTTTAGTGCCTTTCTGTACTATGTGATTTTTTTTTACAATAAGCATATGATGGACTTTTTTTCTTTTTGAAAATGTTTGTGTGTCTTCTGTGTGTTTGCATGGATTTATTGCACAGTGTGCATGCAGATGCCTACAGAGGACAGCAGAGGGCATCAGGTCCTCTGTAACCGAGTTCCAGGTTGGTTGTAGCCACCAGATGTCAACACTAAGAACCCGCTTTAGTCTCTGCCGGAGCAGTAAGCTCTTCTAGCTGCTCTCAGGCCCCCTTTTCTTTTTCTTTTCTTCTTTTTTGACATAGGATGTCTGGTTCATACTGACCTGGAACTCATGGTCCTCTTGCCTCAAACTCTTGGGTGCTGAGATTACAGACACATGCCACTGTGTGGCTAATATATATTTATGAATTGAAATAAAAAACAAATAAAACATACATATCATCTGAATGTTTTCATTTCTTTTGTGCTATCTTAGGTATTTAAATGATTTCTATGAGCTGGAACTACAGCATGGTTCTGGTGTCGTGGGCTGGAGCATTCCAGCCACGAAAGGCATTGTACCTTCTCCAAGAGAATCCCACACTGCTATTATATATTGTAAAAAAGACTCCGGGAGTCCTAAGATGTATGTGTTTGGTGGAATGTGTGGTGCTCGCCTGGATGACCTATGGCAGCTTGATTTAGGTAATCTTAATTTGATTCAGGAATTTCTTAGGATTGGTAAAGGAAAAATTTAAATGTATTTGTTTTTGTTTTTGTAAATATTTATTATAGTCAGCATTTACAGTCTCAGGAACAGCTGAGACATGATTAGTCACTTTGAACAATTGAGTGTTCAATTTATGGTAGTAAATTTCCTATGTTTCCTTTAGCACCCACCATAGATTCTGGTTGTCTGGAATGGTCCACGTACATGTTTATGGTCCTCTGTAATTGTTAGTGGGACCGTCTTTCACCCTGAGAGGTGTCTGGTTGGGTTACTAATTTCTTTGGTTGTCCTCCCTGTCTATGGGAAGTGTGACTTTCACAGAATTGCTAACGAGTGGGAGACCTGAGGGCAGCTCTCTGAAAGTGAATAATTGAAAATGGGCTTCTCATTTTTAACTGTCTTCTAAATTTATTTAACATGGTTAAATCAAAAGTATTATTTGTCATTTAAAATTAGTGACACTTTAAGCACAGCTCTTCAGTAGAAATGTTAAATTCAGTGTAAGTAGATTTCTGATTGGATGTGCTTGTGGTCTGGGAATGTTTAAGATGAATTCAGATAACTGATTTGAAACGTTTTTGCTTCTTTTGGTAAGTACTTTTGTTTTATTTTTTTAAGTGTGTAAATTGAGGTGATTTGCTATCATTAGATCAAGTTCCTGATTTTCTTATATTTATTTCTAGAAACTATGTCATGGTCAAAACCAGAAACGAAGGGGACAGTGCCACTTCCGCGGAGTCTTCATACAGCCAGTGTTATAGGAAACAAGTATGGCTTCCTTCTCTCGTTTGCCTTGAAAGACTGATACAAAGAGAAGTAAAGATGGTCCTTCCTTAGAAATAGATTCGCAGACTTAATAATACCTTGTTATGCTGATCACAGCTAAAGTAATTTGTCGGTGGGAGCTGGAACACCTGTCTGGGTTACCTATTTAGCTTCCCCTACGTGCCTTTCCTGGTATGGCACGACTTAAGTGTCAGCGGGTGTTGCCAAGCTGCTTTGTCCTTTCTGGTTAGGTTCCCAGCGTCTGCACAGGGCCCACATCCATCAGAAACTCCAGTCCCAGGGAATCGGAGACACCAGGCATATGCACATATGCAGACAAAACACCCATAGTAACGAAATAAAATGTATTTTAAAAAATTAAGAAAAGCTGTTTGCTGCTCTAATAGGCGGCGTGGGCCTAGGAGAGCAGGGCCTGAAAGTCTCATACAATAGCTAACTTTATTTTGAGCATTGGGCATTTTACACTCTGAGGGTTAACGTGAGTAAGGTGTTGAGTCAAAAGGACACATGTGTGTGGCAAAACCATGTTTTTCCATAGAGGCAAATGAATAACAGGAGCTGGGATTCAACACCTATCTGCTACACCTGGGAGAGATGAAAACACACTCCAAGAACAATTCTGTATTTGAACAAACTGAGGCCACCAGACTCTTAGGCCACCAGACTCTTGTTTTCGTGGAGTTTTCCCACAAGCACTCAGAATTCTCACCTGCTCCATTCTCGGACAGTGTTCCGACAGGGGCCTCCAGACTGCTGGAGAAAGTTCAAGGTGGTCTGCTATCTGTTTTTAACAGTGCTGGAGTTGGAACCGCGCACTTAAACGCATCTCAGTGTCCAACCAACACGCAGAACTGCATCACCAAACCTTTTTTCCTTTGAAGACCAACTCTCCCTAACTTGCCCAGGCAGACCTCAAAGTTGTGATCTTCCTGCTTCAGCCTCCCTGGGAAGCTGGGCTTGTAAGCCTGCACCACCATGCTTGTTCCAGCACCCTTCTACCATAGCCTCCCGCACAGCTGGGGCTCCAGGCATTCATAGCCAGGGCAGGCCTAAAGTTGTCATGTTTAAGTAACAGCAGTGACCCGAAGCTAAGTGAAATTTCATCTTTTTTGATCACTGTCTTAGTTACTTTTCTGTTGATGTGTTGAAAATACCCTAACAAAAGCAACTTAGGAAGGAAGGGCTAATTGGGCTTACAGTTGCAGGTGAAAGCCCAGCATTTTGGGGACCTGTGCATGTGCAGTTAAAAAGCAGAGATGGATGGGTGCCTGTGCTCTTACTAAGCATATGATATAGTTGAGACATTGTTCACTTACACTTCCTCGACGGAGTGTAATTTTGGTTCAGTTCTGCTTTATAGAGTTGTCAGGTTTATTGTTGTTGAGACAGGCTCTTGTTCCATTCCCTGTGGCCTTACACTCATGAGCTCCGAGCATCCTCCTCTTTCCTAGATGTGTACCACCCTTGCTTACAATGGTAAACTCTTTTATGAAAGACCGTTTTGTTCATTTTGTCTATACAATGCTACCTTTACAGTGTGGTAGGTGAGGAGTTCTGAAGCTTTAAGCCGGCAAATAAGCTCGTTCTTGTGTTTCCTATCCAGAAAGTAAAATTGATGCACTTGTTTATTTTAAGTCCTTGGTTCTCTTCTGTCACGCAGGATGTACATTTTTGGTGGATGGGTTCCCCACAAGGGGGAGAATCCTGAGAATTCACCTAATGATTGCGAGTGGAGATGTACGAGCTCATTTTCTTACCTGAATCTAGGTGAGTCTCAAGACTTTCTTGTTGATGTAATAAAGTCACGTTTGCTGTTTGTTGCTTAAGAGCAATAACTGAGTCATGGAATTTTTTTTTTCTTTTTAGATACAGCAGAGTGGACCACTCTAGTGTCAGATTCTCAGGAAGATAAAAAAAATTCAAGGCCAAGACCACGAGCCGGACACTGCGCTGTTGCGGTTGGCACTCGACTGTACTTCTGGAGTGGAAGAGATGGCTACAAAAAAGCCCTCAATAGTCAAGTGTGCTGCAAGGATCTCTGGTATCTCGATACTGGTACGTAAGAGTGCGTAATGAAGTTCTTCATATAGATACTCAGCATCTGCCTTTAAAGACTGAAAAGGAACCCTTACAATTAGAAGTCACTGGGAGGAATATGTAACTCTCCCCACTTGGAAGGAGGATTTTCCTTCCTCTTGAGTGTAGGATGGATTTAAAGATTCTTTTCCAAGGCGCAGAAGGGGAGAACTGTTCTTAGTCTAACAAGTGATCCAGATTGTTATCAGTAGTGCTAAATTCTATTCGTATCGTTTACACCCTGATAAGAATGTGCTGAGAGCTGGGAAGTGGTGGTGACACCTTTAATCCCAGTACTCAGGAGGCAGAGGCAGATGAATCTCTGAGTTTGAGGCCAGCCTGGTCTACAAGAGCAAGTTCCAGGACAGCCAGGGCTACACAGAAAAGCCCTGTGTCTAACCCTCTCCCCAAAAATATGGCAAGAAACACTCCACCCCTGTGGTACTTGCCTACAAATCTGTAACCCCAGTATTATGGTGCAGAAGTACCAGACAGCCTCAGATTAAAGGGCATTTTAGGTCATTTGCTAATAGTTACATCAGAAGTTTTAAAGTGGGGACCTGCAGTATATCTCACCAGGTTCTGACACTTGTTGTCCAGTCTCAGAGCATGAACATTTAAATGCCATCTTCTGAAGGTCTCTGCAAGATTTGAAGAATACCTAACTAACTGAAATATATCTCTATATATCTAGAAAACCTAACTAGCATGACTACAACTCTGACTATTATAGATGGCTATATATTGACCTATATTTTTAATTATACATTTTTAAATGAACTGCACAAACACAATACCTTAATCAAGATCAGAAATACACATACATATAACAAAATTGACCTTAAATTTGTATCAATAAACCAAGATCCATACCAATGTAAATTATTCATATCTATATCATATCTCCCTTTAAATGTAAAAGAACATTTATAAACAATATTTGGGAATATGGCCGTAATTAAATCACTGCTTGGCTCATTAGCTTTAGTTTCTTATTGGCTAAGTTTTACATCTTAATTTAATCCATTTCTATTAATTTGTGTATCACCACGTGGCAGTGGCTTACCTGGTAAAATTCCCAGCATCTGTCTCTGGCGGATCTATGGCATCTCTCTGACTCTGCTTTCTTCCTCCCAGAATTCAGTTCTGTCTTCTCTGCCTAAGTTCTGCCCTGTCAGACCAAGGCAATTTCTTTATTCATTAACCAATACAAGCAACACACAGAGGGGACTCCCACATCAAGCACAGGCTCCAAAGCTAGAAAAAGAGAAAAGTACCGATGCTTGTGACTCAAACTATATTTCTTATATTTCCTAGGTTTCTGTTTTGAATCTTTTTTTAACATGACCTTTTCACTTCCCCCTGCCTCTAGAAGCATTTGTAATTTTTTCCCCTGTTCCTGAAATTTTAAATTTTTATAATGCTGATGGTTTGTTTCTGTTCATTTAGATGGAGTCTTCCAAAGTAGCCTATGAGGCCACACATGCACAGCCCTCCTGCCTTAGGTGTGCACCACCATCCACTCCTTGCTTGCTTCTTTGTCCTTTTCTTTTTAAAGGAAATTTTGTTATGCTTTTTTAAAATTATTTGTAGGAATGTGAGTCTGAATTTTAGTGTGTGCAGGGGCTGCAGATGGTTGCGACCCACCTGGCCCGTGTGCTGGGATGGAAGCTCGGGTTCTCTGGGGAAACGCTGGTGCTACAGCCATCTCTCCAACCCAATACCTGGTTTTCATCACTGTGATAAGTACTCAGTGGGTCCTTTCAGTCTGGAAACTCATGGTCTTTAGTGTGTTAGAAATTTATTTCAGGATTTACATTTTTAAAAATTCCCTCCATGTCCTCCCCTTTAATATCTGGTCTACTTCCTGGACTTTCCCAAATGTTTGCTTTAATTCAGCTGTGGGCTGCCATCCTTTGAGGGATATAAACTGCTTGGGTTGCTGAAGGGGTTGTAGGGGACTTTACATAAAAATTGTTGAAGGAACAGGCCTCACTGTCTCCTGACTCACTTTGAAGCATGGAGGTAAGCCTAGGGAAAATATGCTAACAAAGAGTACTGCTGTATTTCCACAAACCAGTTTAGGGAATAGGCTTGGACTGGCTGTGGCTTCTTGGACGTATGTTGTTATCATCAGTAAAATGATACATTTGAGGTTGAAGAGATGGCTTAGCAGATAAGAGCACAGGCTACTCTTCCAGAGGACCAGAGTTAATTCCCAGCATCCAACCATCTGTAACTCCAGGTCCAGGAGATCCGACACATTCTCCTGGTCTCTGTGTGCCAGGCATGCACACGACACACAGATACACATGAAGGCAAGACACCTATATACATAAAGTAATGATTAAAATATTTTGAAGAGGTATTTAAAAAATGAAGTAGATATCGGACTTGCTCTGGACATCTGAGAAATCACGAAGATGAATTTTCTTAACAAACTGTTCAAAGCTAGGGACATGCTTCCTTTCAGTTGTGAAGCTTGTTGACACCTTTAGTATACATGGAAGACTGGACCAGCAATATTGTCATCAGGTACAACCTCAGATACTTTTTGTTTTTGTTTTTTGAGGCAGGGTTTCTCTGTGTAGCTCTGGCTGGCCTGGAACTCGCTCTGTAGCCCAGACTGACCTCAAACTCAGATTCACCTGCCTCTGCCTC
Organism: Microtus ochrogaster; assembly: GCF_000317375.1. Taxonomy (NCBI): domain Eukaryota; kingdom Metazoa; phylum Chordata; class Mammalia; order Rodentia; family Cricetidae; genus Microtus; species Microtus ochrogaster. The sequence continues at coordinate 34,203,291 of NC_022024.1, forward strand.
TCAAGTGCTGAGTTTAAAGGCATGTGCCACCACCACCTGGCTATAATTTCAAATCTTAGAAGATCTGTTACTTGTTGTGGAAATATTAGCAATATTTTTTATGTTACTGATATTTTATACCAAGGTTATGTGTTTTGGGTAGTACTAATTTTGTTAAAGGGTAAAAACTTCATGTTGTTCCAAAATGTATCCAAGTCATCTTTGCTAACAGCAGTATTTCTAGCATGTATGCTGTTGCTTAAAAATCAGTTCTTTTTTTAAAAAATATCGCTCTAGTTAATTAATTAATTAAGTAAGTAAGTAATTGTGTATACAACATTCTGCTTCCATGTATGTCCACATGCCAGAAGAGGGCAACAGATCTCATTACAGATGGTTGTGAGCCACCATATGATTGCTGGGAACTGAACTCACAACCTCTGGAAGAGCAGCCAGTGCTCTTAACCACTGAGTCATTTCTCCAGCCCCTAAAAATCAGTTCTTTAAATTAAAAAAAATTAAAATTCATGAAGGTAAAACACAAAGCAATAATTCTATAACACCCAGTCTCACCTCTCAGCCTTTTAGACATGATTAGGTGTATTCAGGGGAGATCTTCGGCCTTCTGATCCTAATGGCGCAAGTAGTTTGGTATTGAGTTGTTTTATTTGTAGAAGAAATTGAATAAAATCAGAGCTTCAAACTACTTTGCTTTGTCTGTCTTTAAGTATCTTCAGCAAACAGGTGTGGTGTTCACTGCTGGTGTTTTCAAGCTCCTGCTCACCAAAACTGTTGGCAGACTGTGGTTGCGATTGAAACTAAAGGCTCTATAAAATGTTTTTCCTTAGAGAAACCACCAGCACCATCCCAAGTCCAGCTGATCAAAGCTACTACCAACTCTTTCCACGTCAAGTGGGACGAAGTGCCGACGGTCGAGGGCTATCTCTTGCAGTTGAATACTGACTTGCCGTACCAAACTGCATCACCCGATTCTTCAGCAGCACCAAATACGATAGGTAAAATAAGTGTCGTGCTTAAAGAATGCATGTCTGCTCGTGTGCTTTCTGAAAACACTGCGAAAGTCCCATGATGATGCTTGGCTCAGGAAACTGCATGAGTTTTAAGATGCCCTGGTACATGGCTGGCAAACCAGCTTGCCTGAGCATGAGCTCTGAACCTGGCGGCTGTCTCACTCTGTCGTAGTGAACTCAGAAAAGTGCAGAGTGCTTTCTTTCCTGCAGCTCATTCTGTGGACTTGATAATCTTCAGTCTTGAGTTCCAGTCATGTTTTCAGTTAGCTTCAGAAATACTTCACTGGCCGGGCGGTGGTGGCGCACGCCTTTAATCCCAGCACTCGGGAGGCAGAGGCAGGCGATCTCTGTGAGTTCGAGACCAGCCTGGTCTACAGAGCTAGTTCCAGGACTGGCTCCAAAGCCACAGAGAAACCCTGTCTCGAAAAACAAACAAACAAAAAAAAAACAAAAAAAGAAATACTTCACTGGTTTCCAGAAGTGTTTTTAACTGATCAGGCCCCTGGAAAGCAACAAAATTTGTTACAGTCTTCAGCAACTATTAAGTAACTATTAAGAAAGCAGATACACTTGAATAAAGATGGTATTTTAATCTTTAATGTGTAAATTTAAAACGATTGACAACGCAGGTTATGGATGCCAATGAAGAGCATATCAGTGTGAACTTTCTCATTCCTACAGGAGGCAGGATGGACCCTCAGAGACAAGGCAGTAATAGCATCCTTCAGAACAGTGTAAGTGGAAGCTCCTGTGCTGACAGTGGATACTCGTGGGCTAGCCAGTTTGTGCCGAGGGTTTTTGCATATTACTCTGAACAAGGGTCATTACTCCTTGCTCCATTTGAGAATCAGCTCTGAACTGTCCAGGCAGCCTGGTTTTCACAGGCCTGGGGATGAGGCTCAGTGTTAGAGTGCTTGGTGGCAAACACGAGACCCTGGATTCTGTCTCTAGCACCACAAAAATAAAAGGAGAAAAGACATTCTATGATAGAAGCCTGAATTGAAATCCGTGTTGAAGAGAAGCCTAGTTTCATTGCCTATAGCATCGAATGCTGTTCTATTTGGATTGATACTTATGAGCCAGGTGTGGTGGTGTGTAACATGATGACCTGCTTGTTGAGGTTTCTGTCCTGCCCAGTTCCTACAGCCATTTAGCCCCCAAAGAAAATCACACAGAAGTCTCCATAAGTTATAAACTGATTGGCTCATTAGCTCAGGCTTCTTATTAACTCTTGTAATTTATATTAATCCATTATTCTAGTATATGTTAGCCACATGGCTCGGTACCTTTTTCAGCAGGGGAGCCCACATCTTCCTTCTTCCATGTCTGGGAGGAACTTCCTTCTTCCTAGAATACTCCTGTTTTCATTGCCCTGCCTATACTTCCTGTCTGGTTGTCCCACCTATACTTCCTGCTTGGCTACTGGCCAATCAGCGTTTATTTAAAGCATAATTGACAGAATACAGAATTGTCCCACACCAGCTGTGTATCTACAATCCCAGAGCTTGAGAGGTGGAGCCAGGTCAAGAGGCCAGCCTCAGTTATACTGTGGAGTTGAGCTAGCCACAACTACACTAAACCCTGTCTCAACCAAAACAAAGTATTTTAAGTTTATATTATGATATTCTTAGATGTCATATATATATTTATTCTGAATCTATAAAATATAATTTAAGTATACTTATATATTTCATTTACCAAAGACTATTAGTAGCTAAGCTGAACAACTTGTGTAAAGTTACTTGTTCCTTATGAGGTAGTCATGGTAAGTATTTGTGGATGTTAATGGCTCAACTTATTAAAATTCATTATTTTCATCTGGGAAACTGCTGTTGCCATCAGTGGATCCTTTCCATGGAAAGGGATGAGGTATGGTCCTGTTTTGAGCATGACTGAGGACCAAGAATGTGAGAAAATATTGTGATTATCTAGGAAGGAGATATTACAAGTTGTGCTCATACTTTGTGGGTAGCCTATTTTAGAAAATAAACTACATTTACATTATAATATACATGTGCCATGAGTATTGTATGTGATATGTGTGTATATACATCATAAGCTGAATGGTATTGCATGGCTTCTGATAAGATCATGGATGACTGCCTTGCCCCTCCCTGTTCTTGGATCATGCTAAAAACAACTCCTTTAAACAATTCTCGCTTTCTTTTAGTATCTAACTATGCACGCTTGAATGAAATCCTAGCTGGGTGTGGTAACCTGCCTGTAATCCCAGCATTCAGGAAGCAGAGGCAGTAAGATTTCTGTGAGTTTGAGGCCAGCCTGATCTACAGAGTGAGTTCCAGGACAGCCAGAGCTACACGGTCAAAATAGCAACAACAATAAATAAAATTCTTATTTTGCTATGCCTTTACTTTCTCGCTTTTGATCGTGTATCTTCAATAAAAAGATAAGGAAGCTGGGAGGGGTGGTAAGTGCTTGAAATCCCAGAACTAGGAAGCGGGGACAGGAGGATTCTTGCTGGCTAGCCAGCCAAGCCTCCTTGGCAGATTGCCTCTTGTCTCAAAAAACAAGGTGATAGCATTCCTGAAGAACTGCAGCTGAGGTGTCCTCTGGTCTCCATATATATGTGGCTGTATGTTCACACACATGGACGTGCATACACAGAAAAGGTAATGGAAGGCGCAGATTTGATGATGTCCCTCTCCACATTTTCCACTCCTCTCCAGCCTTGAAGTGCTTTTAGTGGAGTTCAGTTTGATGTTTGTCTCACGATGGTGACATACCCACAGATGATCCACACTGTACTTGATGTCCGTGTTAGGATGGTGACGTACCTATAGATGAGCCCAATGGTGTTGCCCATCACATACAGCTCTGCTTTTCCTGCTGTTATCTGCCTCCCTTTTTAGTTTTCTTTTTTCCTTTCCTGTAATTAATTCAAAATCAAATTCCACCATCTAAAGCAATTTCTTTTCCTCTTTTTTTTTTTGTCTCCTGAAGCCCTTCTTCATCCTCTGGTCCAGGGCCTCTTAAGCTTTTTCAAATCACAATCTTTTTTTTTTTTCCCCAAGAAAATTTTGTACAATCCAATGTGGAAGTATTTAAAATAATTATAGGAATAAAATATTTGCTAGTAATAATTCATAGAGAAGTATATTGTGTGTGTATGCAAGTGTACATTTGTATGATCCCGTGGAAGGCCGAGGTCAAACGAGGAAACCTCCTCAATCGCTCTGCACCGTATATTTAAGATGGCATCCACCTGAACCTAGGTGGTGTAAATCCAGCTGGACTATCCCCCCTCCTCAGCACTGGGGTTACAGGCATGCACCACCGCAGTGCAGCTTTTCACACGGATTTTTATTTGGGTCCCAGGTCCTCTGTTTGTGCTGAAAGTGTCCTATCAACTGAGTCGTCTCCCCGGCCTGAGAAATTGCTGTAAAGTAACGATGTGGTTTATATGCAGTTTTTCTGTTAATAAAGATAAAGCGCAGTTTGCATACTGATTAGGTGTTGCATTTAGAACATCTTCATTGTTTTTGAAAACTGATGAATTTTTGATTTTGTTATTTTAAGTGCTGAGAATGGCTCTTCACACAGATGATGTAGACGAAGTGGCAGAAGTGTGTTCAGGTCCATCGTATACATTGTGGAAATTCCTTGTGAAATCAGATATCTAGGAGGACAGCAAGATGGCTCACGGAGTATAAAAATACCCACACACACAAACACACACACACATTCACAAACAAGTAAAACAACAGCAACACTGGAGTGTTTAAAGATAAATGATGATGTCACTGATAACCTGGACTGCCATACAGTTTAAATGTGTTCATTTATCTAGGAAAGCAAGTTACAATGTCACTAATACATCCCTGTCTCTCCCTTCCTCCCTCCTCCCCTTTCTCTTTCCTCTCCTCTTCCCTGGACCCCATCTTCTGCCCCAGCTTCCCATATAGCCAGAATTACAACCCCAGACCACCAGGTTCAATATTAGGAAGGTTTCTGATCAAATGTTTAATAGTAAGTAATACTGATGGACAGCATTGTTCAATCTTTATATGTAAAACCCAGTCATACAGAATAATTCCTTTGCTGAAATTTTTCTTTTAGGAATCATCAGATCTTTCAGCAATGTGTCTAAAGTGTCTAAAATCTTTTTTAAAGAATTGAATAGGGGTTGCTAACAAAATGGTTCAGTGAGTCAAGAACTTGCTATGCATGTCTGACCACTAGAGTTCAATCCCTGGGACTTACATAGCATAGAACACTGAATCCATCAAGCTGCCCTCTGACCACACGTGTGTATCATGACACATATGCACCCTCATACATTATACACCCTGTCAGTTAGCAAATCACTGATGTAGAGTGATGGAGGCACACACCTTTAATCCCAGCACTCGGAAGGCAGAAGCAGGTGGATCTCTGTGAGGTCCAGGACAGCCAGGACTGTTACACAGAGAAACCTGTCTCGAAAAACAAAAAATTGTTAATAAAAATGCTAAACCGAGTGGTATTCATGACCTCACCTGTGCTACGAAAATATTTGCATGTAATACTAGCCTCCATTTGAAAATGGTAAACTAATATAATCTTTGGAACAAGGAGATTAAGTAAAAAAAATCTTAAAACTACTAGGTTAAAGAATGATTATAAAAATTAGGGATATGGGCCGGGGGGTGGTGGCACACACCTTTAATCCCAGCACTTGGGAGGCTCAGGCAGGCCTGGTCTACAAGAGCAAGTTCCAGGAAAGGCTCCAAAGCTACAGAGAAACCCTGTCTCGAAAAAGAAATTAGGGATATAGTTATATATATTAAATATTTTGCATTTTGGTAAGTTTTTGTTTCTGTGTTGTTTTGAGAATCTTATTTCCTAGCCTAGGCTAGTCTATATCACTGGAGCCTTCTGCACCATCTCTCAAAATACCTGGGATTACAGGTGTGTACCACCACTCCCTGTTGGTGAATTTACTTCCCCAAATGTACTTGAAATTATTTTGCTTGTTTTTTTAAATATTGACTTATATTTTATTGAATATTACTTGCTATGATGAACTATTTTATTTCTTGTAGGTTAGTGATACAGTAAACAGTGCAAAAACTGAGCACACAGCCATGAAGGGGACCTCACTGAAAAGCAAACCAGACTTCAGAGCAGCCGACTCTAATGCTGGCTTGCATTCGCCTTTGGCGCCTAATGCTCCTCATAACAACAGCTGTGTGGCAGATATGCTCTGGAAGAGTGAAGGTACAAGGTCGCCTTTCAATAAAGCCCAACTTTATAGCACTGGCAGAGAGGTGGAGAGTCACTGAGAAGCAGACACTGCGCTGTTGGTGCTGTGTCTTGAGACTGGGCCTCACTGTGTAGTTGTGACTGGCCTGGAACTAACAGACCATCTGCCTCTGCCTCTAAGTGCTGGGACTAAAGGCCGGGATTTACATGACGGTTTTGTTCACTTTCTTCACAGTGAACTTCAGTGACAGGCTGTAAGGATGCAATTTAGTCAGGGAATTGTTGTTGACATTGATTTTGGTCAGTGTGACTGTCCTGGTGCCTGTTCTGTCACTTTGTAGCTGTCTGAGGTTTGTTCATCTTGTTCCTGTTTCCACCATGCTGAGATGTGGGCAGGATGGAGAGCTGTCATTTAGTAATAGCTGCCTTGCAGGTGTCTGGATGACAGTAACTCAGCAGTGGGGACTTAATTAATCACTTGATTCATAAGACAGCTCATACTTTTGTTATTTTTTATCTGAATATTCTGTTGTACTTTGTTTTTTTTTATGTTTTTAATTTTTGTTTTTTAAACAGGATCTCACTCTGTGGCCCATACTAGCTGTCTTCACTATTGTAGCCTGAGCTGACCCAAAATTGTGGTCCTCCTGCCTCGGTCTATAAAGTGATGAGATCATAGGTATGATCTACCATGCCTGGTTACAGTCAGGTGCCACTGAGATACATATCAAATATTGCTTAGGATTTCAATATCTAAAATTATTTTATGAATTTTAATTCTGGATTGGGTGGTGGTGATGCACACTTTTAATCCCAGCACTCAGGGAAGCAGAGGCAGGTGAATCTCTGTGAGTTCAGGGCCAGCCAGGGCTATACAGAGAAACCCTGTCTCAAAAAAACAAACAAACACATAGATAAAAATTATTCTGGCTGGGCGGTGGTGGCGCACGCCTTTAATCCCAGCACTCAGGCGGCAGAGGCAGGCGGATCTCTGTGAGTTCGAGGCCAGCCTGGTCTACAAGAGCTAGTTCTAGGACAGGAACCAAAAGCTATGGAGAAACCCTGTCTCGAAAAATAAAAAAAAAAAAATTATTCTGGTATATCCTTGGAATAGAAATGTAGCTTTTTAATTTTAAGATATTGTGATAGCTATTCTAAATCTAATTGTTCAGGGATTCAAACATAACAGAATAAACATTTTTTAATATTTATTTATTATGTATACAATATTCTATCTGTGTGTATGCCTGCAGGCCAGAAGAGGGTACCAGACCCCATTACAGATGGTTGTGAGCCAGCATGTGGTTGCTGGGAATTGAACTCAGGACCTTTGGAAGAGCAGGCAATGCTCTTAACCTCTGAGCCATCTCTCCAGCCCCCCAGAATAAACATTTTTTATTTCTATTTTGAACAGTAGATAAAAATACTACAGAAAGGTTATTTCCTATACTGTTCTTATTGCTCTGCTTACACAAAAGGAGTACTTTTGTTGATTTTCCTTCCTTTTTGCTTGTTTGTTTTTATTCTATTTTTTGTTTTTGTTTTGTTTATTTTTAGAGGCAGGGTTTTTCTGTTTAGCCCTAGCTGTCCTGGAACCAGCTCTGTAGACCAGGCTGGCCTCAAACTCACAGAGATCTGCCTGATGCTGTCTCCCAAGTGCTGGGATTCAAGGCATGTGCCACAATCACCTGACTTTTATTTTATCTTATTTTTTCTTTTGAGATAGGCTCACTGTCTAGTCCCAGACTAACCTATTCCAGGCTATCTGGCCTCAAGCTCCTAGTGATTCTCCTGTTTCACCCTTCCACGTGCTGGGATATAGGTGTGGTCCACTACACATGGAAGGGTCACTTTCTTGATGTAAAAGTATTATTTGGTATATGTAAACTTGGTCCTAAACTTATATAGTTTAAAATTTCTTATTTGTAATTTTCTGTCTTACAAAGAAGTTTATATGCTGGAAGCAAACTCAATCTTGAGATTTCCAGATCCTCAGTAAAATTGTTCCTGAGCAAATAGTAAAGGACAGTGCCTGAGGCGTGGTAAACATCTGTGCCAGTCTCGGGTGACGGGAGAGTGACACTGTTTGCAGAGTGGAAGACCTGCCGGTTGTTCTCAGGAGTAGCGGAGTGATGTGATTACATTTGCGCTCTCACTGAAAGAAACCTCTGACTGTACCAGAGGAAGGGATGCTTTAGCAGTAACTGAAAGAAACCTCGGACTGTACCAGAGGAAGGGATGCTTTAGCAATAACTGAAG
>NC_022024.1:34212381-34215251 GCF_000317375.1 Microtus ochrogaster
GAAACCTCGGACTGTACCAGAGGAAGGGATGCTTTAGCAATAACTGAAAGATTGGGTGGGGCCTCTTTTAGTCCTCTCAGATGGATGTACATTGGCAAGACAGAACAGAGAAAAAACATTTTAGAGGCTCTTAGAAAGGTTTATTAATTAGACGTGACAGCTGTTGGTTATGAGAGAAAAAAGCAAATCAAATAAGACTTTTTAGTTGAACATCAGAATGAAAATGGCAGGAGCAGGAATCCAGCTGTGAACTCAGCTGAGGTCCTGGGCAGTTGAGTGTATAGGTGTGGAGTCTCAGAGGTGGCTCTCAGCTGTACATACAGATGGAGAGGCTATCTAAAATGTAAGCTCCATAGGAGCAGAGGCCTTGTTGACATGCTCGCTGTGAGATTCCCAACAGCCAGTGCTTGACTGCTGAGTGACTTGTGTTTGCAGCAGGGGTGCATGCAGAGAAGGATGCTCAGTTTAGGAACACCAGATAAAAGGTCACCCAGCTGAAGACACCGAGAAAAGATAAATGTTGGGAAGGGGGTTGGTTTTTGTTTAAGATGGGCATTATGCTTTGTGACTCTTTGTATACATGTGTTTACTAGATGATCCTTCACCATCACAGAAATAAACATAATGCCCTACAGGAAAGTCTTTAGTATTGTGAGATAAATGAATATTACCCATAGGCATCACTGTTTATCTTCCACAATGGTAGAGAAGACAGAAAATGAGTAGGATCACAAATGTATTTCTAGTTTAGGCAGAGAACTCATGCCGCCCTGCGCGCGCGCACACACACACCCTGAAACTGAGTGACAAGACCGTTTGCTCTATAGCTTAGTAGTAAACAGTGTCAGTTTAGAGTGGAAAAAAGCTGCGATGTCAGACATCCACGACAGGTCCAGTGCACCCTTTTCTAAACATGTTCTACCCAGTGGGTAATCCATTTCAGAGTGTGCGCGGAACTTGTGTGTGTGACTCTGAAAACTGAAAGCACCAAGAAGTACACAACAAGCCAGGTGGTGGTGCACACCTTTAATCCCAGCACTCTGGAGGCAGAGGCAGGAGGATATCTGTGAGTTCAAGGCCAGCCTGGTCTACAGAGTGCGTTCCAGGACAGCCAGAGAGATACATAGAGAATTCTGTCTTGAAAAACCAAATACATACACAGACACAAAGTTTTTTTTTTCTTTGACTATTTTGGTAAGATAAGATATCACTATGTAGTCTGATCTAACTTGAGATCCTCCAGCCTCAGCCTTCTGAATGCTGAGATTATAGATGTGGATCACTGCATCCAACTGTAGCTCTTATTAACCTCAATTTTAAACAAGGTCTTGTTGCCTGCCATGTTGTCATCCTTCTGCTACACTGAGGTACCATCCTTCATCCCAGTATATTCCTTGCTTCTTTATGTTAAATCAGCACACACTAAGATGCAGCTTATCTCCTCTACTGTGAATAAATTCAACAAACTTTTTTCCTTAGGAAAGATTAGTCCAGGGGCTGGAGAGATGGCTCAGAGGTTAAGAGCACCAGATGCCTTTCCAGAGGTCCTGAGTTCAATTTCCAGCAACCACATGGTGGCTCACAACCATCTGTAATGAGATCTGATGCCCTCTTCTGACCTGCAAGCATACAAGCAGGCAGAGCGCTGCACACATAATAAGTAGCTGAATCTTAAAGATTAGTGCAGAGGATTAGCAGTCCTCCCAGCCTGACTGATTGCTGACTTTGTCACTGGTTCTCGTGTTCTTGGAGCTGGGTTTCATCCTTGGTAAACGTCCTCTTTCACTCTAGGCGTCATAAACCCTCATGAAAGGAACGTTGTCATTAGTTTGATTGATTATTGATGTCTCTGGCTATATTTCCCAGGTTAGTGAGTGTGTGTGCGTGCGTGTGCACATGCGTGCATGTGTCCACAGATGTGCATGTGTGTGCATGCAAAGGCTAGAGACACCTTGTGTGTCTTCCTCAGTTCTCCACCCTGTTTTTTGAGATAGGATCTCTAATTTGTACGTGAAGCTTGCTAATTTAGCTAAGCTGGCTAACCAACAAGCCCCAGAGACCTGCCTCTCTCTGCCTCCCCAGCACTGGGATAATAGGATCACGCGCAGGTTTTTATGTGGGTCCTGGGATTGAACTCACTGAGCCATCTCCCAGGCTTCTTCTAATCATGGTAAATATGCACACTATGTACTTATCCAAGTGTTTGGGGCATTAAATAACCTCTGTATTTATGAACTGTCTTTTAATATGTCTGAGTGATTACTGAATACTAAACTGATGGTTTGACTTTCAGTTGATGAAATATGTGCTCGGCCTGCAACTAAGATGAGCCGTGTAGAGGTGCATGCTGCAGCAGTGCCGTTCTCTGTAAGTACATGGTCTGCTGGTGATGCATGGCATGATGAGGATGTGTGTTTGAATACAGAGGCTCTCAGGGCTCATGTAGTGAGGAACTGATTTACATTCAGAAGTAGGGTGATGAGAAGGAAGTGTTCATAATATATTTAGTGAAAAAAGATGGCTACAATAATAATGCATATTTTCTCCCAGTTTGGATGTACAAATTCATTTAGTACACATATTTCACACTGAGTGTACCAACTCACACTGCACTCACAGTTGCTAGGGGACTATCTCTGGGTGTGAGGCCACAGATAATTTTAATATTCTTCTCCATGCTTTCTCTGTTGTAAGAACAGAATACATACATGTGCATTAATCTATGTTACATTCATGGTTAAAAGAATTTGTTAAGGGAACAGAAGTATTTGAATAACTACTTAATAGGAGACAATAGAACATTACTATAATAGGTTGACATACATGTAGACTAGCCCAAAATTCGGACATTGAGTTGTTTTATGTATGAT
>NC_022024.1:34215920-34239435 GCF_000317375.1 Microtus ochrogaster
TTTTCTTTTTTCTTTTTTTTTTTTTTTGGATTTTGATCATGTGTTTTCCTTCATTGGTTTTCACTTTTCCAGAACATTAAGTCTGTGTTTGCAGACTCTTCTCAGGGAAGGGTTATGAACTGGAGATATTTCCCTTCTGAATCTGTCGTGCGCATGTCAGTCACAGTTGTGTTGTTCCTTCAGTCGGAGTCAGCAGCTGCTCCGTAACGGTCTCTGAGGCCTTGTTACAGCGCAGCGCAGGGAGCCGAGCTCAGAGCTGCTCCTAGCCCGAGTCGCAGGAAACAGCAGCCATGCGCGTGCACTTAAGTCAGAAATAAACACGGAAGTCCACTTTGGTTTTGAGCTTCTGGGAACAATGTCCCATTCAAAAGAAGATGGTTTTAAAAGGTTAGTTCCAGGGGTAGGATAATGTACCACCGAAAGTAGCGTAAGTTGGAGGAGGTCTGTTTCTGAAGCAGAGAGAGGTGTGCAGCTTACTCTGCTCTTTCAGTACATATTGAAGCATATTCACATCACGTGTTAGTCTTGAACATCTTTTCTCTGTTTAGGTTTGGAGAAGCACAGATATTTCACATTCAAAGATCACTGGATCTCTGCTTGTTGGTTTTGAACCTAGAAAAAAGGCCAACTTGGAATGGAGCTTCCTACCTGTTCCTGCTGGAGCAGATAGTGGCATTCTCTGATGGGATTATACTTTCTGAGGGTCTCTGAAATGACAGCTGGCATTTTAACCTGCCACTGACGGGGAAACACGCTAACTGCAGCCAGGTCAATAGTAGCGGGCTCCTACGGAGAGTCCTGTTACACCATGGTGAATTGGCATCCCCATCCCATTTTCAGTTGGCCCAGTCTGTTGAGACCGTGTTGGTTCTGAGCTAATGTTCATCATGAGCTGGTAATGTGTGCTCTTCACCAGTGAACGCTCTTGGCAAAATTCTTGACATTTCTGTACTCAATAAGGTCTTCATAAATTTTCCTTTCTCTAAAATTAGAAAGAGACACCTTCAAATCCAGTGGCTATTTTGAAAACAGAACATCAATGGTGTGATGTGGGAATTTTTAAAAACAACACCGCTTTGGTGAGCCAATTTTACTTGCTGCCAAAAGGAAAACAAAGTATGTCAAAGGTAACTGTTGGTGTTTTTACATTTTGAGGGCTGAGGATATAATTGGGGATGTATGTCTAGCATGTGTGTAAGTTTGGCTACAATTCCTGACACTTCAAAAAGCAAGCTAAATATACAAAAAAGTGAATTATGAACCCCGAGAATGAGATTAGTTTTAATAACTCTGATTCTGGTCATTTGAGGGAAGGAAATTGAGATCTTTCCAAGGTGTATTATCGAGAGCTCTGCATATGTAATCATCTTACATTCTTTAATGTTGCTTTTGTAATAGGACACCATCATTTCATTTAAAAAATACTTTGTCAGGTGGTGGTAGCTACACCTTTAATCCTAGCACTCAGGACGCAGAGACAGCCAGGTTCACACAGTGAGTTTCAGAACAGTCAAGGATACACAGAGAGACCATTTTAGAAAAAGCAAAAGACAAATAACCACAATGAGAAAAACCTGCTTCAAGCTGGGCATGATGGCACACACGCTCAGTAGGCAGAGGCAGCAGATCTCTGTGAGTTTGAAGTCAGCTGAGTCTATATAGTGAGTTCCAGGACAGCCAGGGTTACATGGTGAGAGCCTGTCTCAACAAAAAAGAAAGCTGTACCCAATTATTTCAGATAAGGGGTACCCTGTTATCCTATCTGTCTCTCTCTCTCTCAGCACATGCGTGAAATCTCGTTATCTTGTACACACATCATGTATCAGTTTAGTTTCTCTGGCAAAGCTTTTGGCATTCTTCCCTCTTTTTCACATAGAATATTTTTAATCATTTATTTTATTATTGTTGTTGTTATTTAGTTTTTTTTTGACAGGGTTTTCCTGTATAGCTCTGGCTGTCCTGGAACTGGCTCTGTAGACCTGGCTGGCCTCAAACTCACAGAGATCCGCCTGCCTGTGGCTCCCAAGTGTGTGTGCCGCCACCACCTGGCGAATATTTCCAGTTCTTGATTTTATAAAAGTCTAGTAAGCCATCATTACTTTTATGGCTACTGAAATCCCTGGCTGGGGATGAATCTGTGTCCATATAAGGTTATATCCATCGTAAAGCATGCTAGCTACCTAATTTTTCTTTAAGAACAAAAGATCAAAATCTGCAGCTAGTAAACTTGAGTTTGAGTTTTTAGTTCCAGTATTCCTCAGTGTGAACAGAAGCAAGTCAGTTGTCTGACCTCTCTGAGGCCTGGTGTCTTCCTCTACAGTAGAGATGAGCAGGCTTCAGACGGGATGCTCTACTGCCACTCTGGTGCCACGGTGTGCTGATGTTAGGAAGAGCAGCTGCCAGATGTTTGGAAGGTACAGATGTGAGGGTATTGCCACCCAGGAGCATAGCATTATTTAACATCTGTTCAGTGTCCTGAACTCACAGAGATCCGCCTGCCTCTGCCTCCCAAGTGCTGGGATTAAAGGCCTGTGCCACCATCGCCCACCCTTAGTCTCTCCTTTTCTGCAGGCTTGCTTCCCTGTCTCTAAAGGCATTGCTCCCAGGAAGACAGTTGTGTGACAGACAGAAGGTCTAAAATTCTTCTCCACATCAAGTTCACGTGGGGATGGGGATTTGTTTTGTTTGTTGTGGTATCACTTCTGGTTTTTTGTTTTAGTTTTCTTGCCTTTCCCCTTAGAGTCAGAGGTTCATCTTCCATTGGATATGAATCTGATTCAGGAAGGGCCTTGATGGGTTCTGTAGTAGAGATTTACCCTTGGAGTAAGAGAGGGAAATACATGATGGAATTGGATCCCTCGAATACAGCTGTTTCTTCAAAAGTTTTGTTGTCTAATAACAAGTAATTATAGCTTTGTAATAATAAATGTACCTTCTTTTCTGACTCGTGTATTCCTTGCATTTTAGGTAGGAAATGCAGATGTGCCTGACTACAGTTTACTAAAAAAACAGGATCTTATTCCTGGAACCGTTTATAAATTCAGGGTTGCTGCAATCAATGGTTGTGGAATAGGCCCTTTCAGCAAAATCAGTGAATTTAAAACGTGTATTCCTGGCTTTCCTGGAGCTCCTTCTACAGTCCGGATTTCCAAGGTAATCTGTCAGGTCCAGTCAGGCTTGTCAGTGGTGTGAATGATTCGAAACTTCTGTGTTTACAAATTTTTACTAGCACTCGTGGAAGATCCCTCAGAGAGGTGGGTTAAATGTGTAAATGTATGTTTAGGGAGCCATGCATGGTATTTTTCAACCCGAAATTACAAGCAAGTAGAGTTTCAGCATGAAGCCACAGGGCTGGAGATGAGTTTGTATTGTCTTGTTTTCACCAGGCAGAGCTCATGGAGAGTTTGAAGTTTTAGAACATATGAAGTTGATTGTATTTTTATAAATATCTCTTGCCCTCTGTTAAGGAAGAAAACCCCTTTTGGGGGACACAATAGACAGACTGGACACTTCAGTCTCACTTGGTGAAGTGTGTGTAAACTCCAGAGCCGGTTACAGTAAAGTTGTAGTCAGCGGTTGTGATATCCAGCGCAGTGACAGAGGGCAGGCTCTGTGTTCTAAGACAGGATAAGTGATATAGAGTCTCCGGTTCTTCTCTAGAATGTCGAAGGGATCCACCTTTCCTGGGAGCCTCCAACTTCACCTTCTGGAAACATTTTGGAATACTCAGCCTACTTGGCTATCCGCACAGCACAGATGCAAGATAATCCAAGCCAGCTTGTGTTCATGAGGATCTACTGTGGCCTGAAAACCTCGTGTGTCGTGACTTCTGGGCAGCTCGCAAATGCACACATTGACTACACGTCTCGACCTGCCGTTGTGTTCCGGATATCGGCCAAGAATGAGAAGGGCTACGGACCAGCCACGCAAGTTCGGTGGCTTCAAGGTAACAATAAGAAGGCTCCTTTGAGTTGAGTTGTTTTTATTAACGCTGTTGTGATGGTTATTTATTAGTAACTGGTTATGAAGATGTGTTCTTTGAGAGTATTCTCTGACTGTATTTCTAGCAGTTATGAATTTGAGTTTGTAAATTGTTCTTCAAATGTATTTGCTCACTTCTAGATCCCAATAAAAATAGAAAGAAGCAAAGACTGAAAATTAGTATATGGATTCTTCCTTACCCATGTAGCTACTCATAAAGAAAAAATAGCAAAGCAAAGATAAAAGTTGTAAGGTGCATTGCCCCTTATCTTTTATGAAGGCTCTGTAACTCAGTCACCCTGCAGCGACTGAGTTGAGTCTAGGAAGTGGCTGTTGTAGGCCTTGCTGTGGCGAAGGTGGGCCCCATGGTAAATGCCCTTCAGCTCTGCCCAGGAGCAGGTGCTCTTCCACCAGCTGCTGCCCAGTGCACAGGTTTTCTGCACTGACCTTAGTAGCCACTTTATTCCCTTATTATAGTTCTCACAAGCTTAAGAAATTAAAAGGAAAAGACAAGCTCAGGAACTCTGTTTTTATTTCCTGAGAATCATAGCAAACTATGAAAATGATAGTGGCTAGTCTTCTATATATGACCACTATATCAGAATATATCTTCAGCTAAAGCACTCAACCTGTAATGCCTGCACTAGCAGGTAAAGGTCCCTTTCAGCTCTAAACTGTTTCCTCTAGAAGTTGGGTGCAGCCTGCACACTGTGCTTGTCAGCAGTCTTCCTGGCTGTCCAGCTGTGCTGTCTGCCACTTCAGTAGAAAGCAGAACGTGTCCTCCTCTTGAAGAAGTAAGCACCTTAATAGGACACAAGTTTTTAAATAGTGTTTGAAACATTTGTAAGATTTTTGTAAATGCCTAGATGTTTTATTTTTGCATTATTTTTACCTCAAAATTGTTTACGCTTTTTTATACCAGAAATAAAAGCATTAGACAGCCAGTCTAGGCTCCTGACCACCGAGAGATGCTGATAACCCTGTGACCATTGGCTGCAGGTGACTTTCTTTACACCTTCTCGAGTCTCAGTTTGAGCGCATAGTCAGTTTAGAAATGAGTATGTGTAGAGCAATAACTGCAGAAGGTATTTCAGGCTGAGAGCTGCCGTGACTAGGAGCGCAGGTCTAGCTAGCTTGCTTTGCCACACAATCTCAATGCCAGTGTAGAGGGCTGAGCAGCTGTGCCCTCCAACTTTACATATGATATGCCCAGTGAAGATGACTCTAATTGTGAAGAATTGATATATATGCCAGTTACTAACTTAAAGTGTATAGAATATTTTAATATATGATTTTTGTAAAGACTGGGATTTTTATACTACAGTATTTGTAATTAATGCGTCTCACTAATTAAATTTCTCTTGAAGAAAATATGCAAATTGTTAGACACACGAGTGGTCTCTGAGCACTCGTCTGGTGTTGGAAGGAGACCTTTCTGGGGCACATGGATCCTTAGTCATTAAATGGGTACTTTCCAAGCAGTGTTCACAAGGAGCACCTCTGGTTGGTCATCTAGCAGCTCTCGTGGGAGAGTCACCCGCCTTCATTTCACGTGTGTGCTTTGCTTTGGGCAGTGCTTGCTTTTTGCACTAGTAGACTTTGAACTTACCTCATTGTTATGTTTAGAGTCATTTGTGTAGCTTCCATGATGTGTTTGATAGAAGCTAAACATGTTTTAACCAAAGTTACATGGTATGTATGCAGATTTGCACATAGGGAGTGGCAGGCTTTGTTGTACGCGTGTGCTCAGCTTAGGAGAATAGGCAGTTACAGGAAGTGTATGCTTCAAGCCCAATTACTTTACTAGAAAATCTTGTCTTTCAATCCCTATTCTCTGCATTAACAGTTTACATCTTGAAACATTTATCTTATTGTTGAGGAATAAAATTGATGTAAAGCAGACCAGAATGTTGGTTTTGTGTGTGCACTTTTTTTTATCTATTTAGTATGTGACATAGTTTATTTTGCTTAAAGAAATCTTCCATTCTAGACCAGGAGACAGATAGGAGCCCATGGTTCTAACATACAATTTGCTTCTTTGACAAAAGAGTGGCCTTTATATACCAAGCGATTTGTTAAAATAATAAATCTTTTTTGCTTGAGAATTGCCCAAATTGTATCTTTTTCATCATTGGCCTACTTCCTTAAGCATGAGTCATGTTTGTTTCTGTACCGGGACGGTGACTGAAGGACGCGCTTAGCAGGTGTGTGTGGCTTTGGTGTTAGCAGATGCTGCATAGGACCCGTCACGCCGGCATAGGCATGGAGCTCACGAGCACGCGCACACTGTGAAGCTGTGGTCTGCATCATGCAGACTTGGTTTTCTTTTCCCACATCTCTTCCTCCTTCCTCTTTTTTTTCCTTAGTGCTGGGGATTAAACTTGGGGCCCTGGGCAACTAGGCTGGTGCTCTACACCAAGCTATACCCCACCCGGGGAAGATAGTCTTTTCCTAAGAGGATTGACATTAAGTTAAATTTCTTTCTTTCCTCTGCGAGCTGCATGACCATCTGTGTCACAGCCTCTGTCCTGTGTTCCGGACTTTGGTTCACATAGGAAGTAAAAATATCGTATGCTCTTAGAATTGTTTTCTAAAATATCGTATTGACTTTATTTTAGCTTAGCAAATTATTTTGGCAATTTAACTAGAAATAAGTTATATATAAACTCAATCTGTATTTAAAGATTAAAATTATTGCATGTATGAGGCACTTTTGCCCTGTAATCCAATTACATGTATAATCATCTGTAGAGAAGTAAAACTGTTGATCAGTTATTTCAAAGACTTGTAGACTAGCAAAGGTGGGTTCTGCTTGAGCGTGTGCTGTAACAGGACTTTGATTTTAAAGTGATAGCACTTACAACATGAAGAGCGTTTGCTCCATTCTGTCGGGAGTGGTCAGTGTTTGGAGCTCCTGTAGTCATCTACTCCCCATGGAGAGACCGCAAGTAGGCTTGGCTTTGCTGTCCGAGGTGGGACTGGTATTTCCTCGGACTGATTTTAGGCAGTTCTCTGTATTGTGTACCAATGATGTGGAAAATAAATGCCCTTTTCTATAAACAGTTAGAAATGTTAGTATTTCTTTAGAGTGGTGCAGAGTGCTGGTGGCAGTACCAGTCTGTGGGATGCTGATGCGTGTGCTGTTCACTTGAACACAAAGGTAGGCTCAGCTGAAGATGGACGGTCTAGAAACTGAAGTTAGATAGTGGGCAGGAGTCATTTTCCCCAAGATTTGATCCTTACTTGCCCCCTGCTGTGTTACAATTGTGCTGAGCTGTGTGCAGGCACACAGACAGATGGCTCCAAGAAAAGTCTAGACTTGTCTCCCCGTCGGAGTCTTCTGTGCGTGTGGAGCTGTCTTTCCTTTAAGCTTCTCACCCTTCTTGGTTCACAGCAGCCAGGTCCGACCCTGCTACTCCGTTGAGCTGTCTCTAACAAAAACAGGCAGAATGCCACATTTTCAGATCCAGGAGGCTCTCTCCTTGCACTGCTTCTTGGCATCTGCCCAGTTCCTCATGTCTGTGATGCGCTCTCCGTCCTGTCTGCAGCCCACGTTTCCACTCCTGACCACACTTTCCCTGGCCTCCTCCGCCTTCACGGAGCTCCAGCTGCTGCACAGTCTCAAAAACGTTGTCCCCTTAGTTGTTAGCATTGTCCCTTTCTGGTCTCTGATGGTGGGTGTTTGCACAGAGACTGGGTTTTCATGCTCTTCCATCCCGGGCCATTAATAGCACATAAATAACTGAACAGGCTGGTGAAGACATTGGCTGCCCTTGGAGTCTTCCGTTTCCCAGTCTCCAGCCATGATCAGAATGGGGTGGTTCAGGGAGAGTGGCTCAGTGTATTTATGGCACTGGGGACATGGACGTTTCAGCTTTGTCTTGCTTTACCCTGCACTGGGTTCCTAACTAAGGAAACTACACGATAAATAACGGATTGAGGAGGGTCTAATCTTCAGATGTTTGAGGATGTAATGAGATTGGTGGGCATAGAGACACTAGAAGATCAGAATGATCTATAAATCTGTTAGACCTAAAAATCTCTTGGTTTTTGTTGTCTTTTTGTATATTTTTTGTTTTGAGACAGGGTATCACTGTGTAGCCCTGCCTGTCCTGAAACTTACCATGAAGACCAAGCTGTCCTTGAACTCCCAGAGATCTGCCTGCCTCTGCCTCCTGAGTGCTGAGATTGAAGACGTGCGCTACCACATGGGGCAGAAATGAGCCATTTATTCTGGGCACTAGAAAGCTAGGTAGCAGTTTAAGCACAGAGAGCTGCTGGGGACTGATGGCTGGCTTCGAACTGCACTCCTGCTGCTCTCTGGGGCGGGCAGGCCAGTGTCGGTCCTTGTAAGCTTGCTGGGCACGCTACTGCTGCGTTTCATTCTATAACCTAGGCTTACAGGCCTGAGTCACCGCACTTGGTTTAAGGTTCTTACTCACAGGGAAGCAAGATGTCCTTGGCTTCCTTCCTTCAGGTATAGTTAGAATTACAAGTCTCTGACTTGTATATTTCTGTAACTACAATGTATTATTCTGATCACGCATGGAAAAACAGACTGTAGTGTCCTGGGAGAAATAAAAAGAGGTCTGTACAGGGAATGAAAGCTGTAAAATCTCAAGACAGTTAACCTCCCGGTTCCAAATGGCTCTCTACCTCCCTATCCGTGTGCTGCTCTGTCCTTGGCAGAACTAAAATTTAAGAGAAAGAAAATGTATGCTTGGGGAGGTCTCCCGATCCTAACAGGTTGATCTAGTAAAACAAAGCGCAGCAGGTGCTTGGCAGTTTGGAAGCTCCCAGTGTTTGATGCATTCCAATTCAATGTGATGAGATTCTGGGTTGTGCAGCCAGCGAGGTGTGTGCACACGTGTGTTGTTGGTGGGACAGCCACAGCAGCTCCTGCTACTGGTGTTAGGTAGAGCTGAGTGTTGCTGCCATGACTAGTTTGCCCTGAACCACTCCATAAACCAAGCAGAGAAAAACTTCAGCTGCTGATGGCTTCAATACTTCAAGAGCTCTTTTGTTTTTCAGATTTCTGAATTGAAGACCAGAATTTTTAGTGAATTCCCTGAACTAGGAGAAATTGTACCTTTATGCTGCAAGCCCATAAAATGGCACAGACAGGGGCAGACAGTCTCTAGAAATAGGTGATGTTGACATTTTTTGCACACCCAGAAGGAAGCTGTCCTGTAGGGAGGCAGTTGAGAATGGCTATGTGTGGCCCAGGTTGTAGAAACAGCCCACAAATGCACAATCAGGAGAAAGTGCCTAGGCAACAGCATTCAGTAAGGAGTTGTACCCTTTACCTTACCCTAGGCTAGCTCAGACCTTGTGCAGTCCAGGCTGACCTTGAACTTGCAGCCCCACTAGGCAGGGTTCATTATCTGCTTTACAGAAAGAATTACACACAGTGAGAAAAGTTCTCATGCAGAGATGAGGTGGCTGTGGACTGGTGTGGAAGGGCAGGGTTGTAGTTCTGTAAACTCACTGGCTCCGCCTGCTCCCGTGAAGAATCGTCCACACTTGGTTGTCTTGTATGTTACGGACTTGCCCCTTGATTGTTGCACAGCAGTGACTGAAGTAGCGATGCCGTGTTTGGTGGGGTATCGTGAAACAGTGCATGCCAACCATAAACCGTCTGGGTGGAAAAGTAAAACGACGAGACTTCACTTAGGAAAAGTAAAACGTCAAGCTTCACTTAGGAAGCAGAGCGTTCTTCACGCCTAGAAATCCCTCTCTCTTCATACACACCATACAGTGTACATGCTCTGGATTTGTTTCTAGTAATTATTTCTGTGCTTTCACTTGTAGCTCTATCATACATGTGTATGCTCTAAATAAAATGTTTAGATTTACCTGGTTTTGGACTTGTTTGTAAAAGTAATCATGATGTATGTATTCTCCTGTGACATACTTTTCTGGTATTTTTTCAAAATTTACATCCGTGTTTATGCACATGCCTGTATTTCATGTTTCGTTGCTATATAATATTCCATTGTATTACTGTTGTAGTTTTATCTGCTCTTCTGTCTACCAGGGTTGGGTTTATTGCTTTCAGTTTCCACTACTGAAGACAGTGCTGCTGTGGACATTCTGCCCACTTGCAGTGTAAACCCTGTGTTCCTGCTGTATTCAGTGTGGAGGCCATGACTGACAGAGGACAGATACTCAATAAATGAATGTTGGAGGAATGTGATGCTTCTCGTACCCATCTCCTTGCATGTGCAGTTCTCGGACAGTGGAGACACCACGGAGGCATTTGTTCCGTTCACTGCTTTCCACAGTGTAAGTACTGTCCTGGCGTGTGCCAGGCCCGCATGTGCCGGGCCCGCATGTGTGTGCCTTGAGTCTTTAAGTCTCCACTGTAGTTTCACACGTGGGAAGTACTAGTGGGCACATGCAGCGTCTGCTGTAGCTCTGAGCGCCTCAGTTGTTAAGAATGTAAGAGGGGCAGAGATGATCAGTTTGCATGCCACAGCTTTCAGAAGTCACTGCTAAGCTGGGCTCCCAAGTGCTCTCACCAACAGCACAGCTGGGTGCCTATTATACAGTATCTCATGGTGGGTTTAACTGGCATTTCCCCGTTACTGGTGGGTTCAGTAACATTTCCATACGTGGTCCTCTTCTGTGAATAGTGATTAGTGTCTTTTGAGCATGTTCGATAAACTGTCTTTCATTGATGCCTATGGTTTCTATGTATATTCTGGATGTCAGTCCTTTGCCTATGGTTCACACATTTCCTACCAAATCCGTGCATTGTCTTCTGTAGTTGTGTTGAGTATGCTAATCAACTTGGAGGAAACGCCCATTTTTTTCCTTGTGTCTTCCCGGTCAGAAGCACTATATGTCTTTCCAGTGATTATGCCTTCTTTTTGTTTCGAGACAGGGATTAAAGACATGCACCACCACTGCCCAGTCTAAATTCTTGATTTAGTGCAGGAATTACAAGGCCTGTGACGTGATACCTAGCACTATAGGGTGTTTAAAGTCTACACAGAAGTCGGGAAACAGACCTGTACAGCAGCACTTGCAGTTCTGGGGAACCCACTTACAAGAGATGAGAAAATGTAACAGTAAACGGGCCGCTCACTGTCCCGGGAGCTTGTCTTCACCTCCCCTAGTACTGGAATCAGGCACATGCTACCTTTCCAGTTTTACAGGACTCCTGTGAACTGAACATGCATGATTGGCGAGCATGGAATCAATTAACCATCTCCCCAGCCCCAAGGAAGGATTTTCCAAGTTATTTTCGCCCGAGTAAGAAGCAGAACTGGCATTTCATCAAATGGCCCAGATAGTCCCTTGCGTGCTCTCATTTAGTGTTTGTGTTTTAAATTGGGAGAGCGGGGATGGGTATGAGTGAAGAGGCCGGCGGGGAACTGAGTTGTCTCATCTCCTAGATCCACGCAGTGTGTGTGTGTGCATGTGAGCGCGCGCGCGTGCGTGCTGGGAACCAAATTCGAGTCCTCTGCAAGAATACTGAGCAGTCCTAACCACTGAGCCCTCTCTCTAGTCCCTTGTGTTTTTATTTTGCCAGCTTCACAAGTGTGGGGCCTTTTGGCACTGTGCCACCATCTCACCTAGTTTCCTAAAAGCCCAGCGATGGGGATTATTCATGTGTGGATGAGCCTCGCTGGCAGACAGGTACTGCTTATGCCTTGTGCTTGCCCAGAACCCTGTGCAGAGCACACTCCAGCGTCATCTGCAGGCGTGACTCTAGACCAGACCCTGAAATGGGACAACTTGGATGCTCCTAAGTCCCCTCTCCAAAGCACTAGGACAAGAGCCATGTGCCCCACATCATCTAGAACCCTCTGAAAGAACTAGAGTAGCCTAGGGAGGCCTTTTCCCCCCTCCAGTTTCTCAAGACGGGATTTCTCTGTCTGTCCTGGAACTCACTTTGTAGACCAGGCTGGCTTTGAATTCATATCTGCCTGCCTCCACTTCCTGAGTGCTGGGTTTAAAGGTGTGCACCACCACTGTCTGGTGGCATATTTTACCATGTAAAGTATATAAATTCCTTGCTGATAAAGCATAACTTCCTCAATTATATATATTTACATCTCGCAAATGATAGGATTGTGTATTTTTAAAAATTACACGTATTTATTGTGTGTGCATGAAAGACCGGGGGACTGAACTCGGGTCAGTCTTGGCAGCAAGCGCCCTTACCCACTGTGCCACCCTGCCAGCCTTTGCTTGCTTCTGACTATCTCACTGCTCCACTATACACATCTGAGATAGACCCTCGTAAGTATTTATAACTAGAATATTAGATGTTACTGGGTTTCTTTTGCTCACCAAGGCAATAAGGCCTGTTTTTTCACGAGGCCTGTTTTTTCATGAAAGGAAAATGCTACATACATATTACATGGAGGAGAAATACTTCCAACTTGTGCACCACCGCACCAAACACCAAAATCAGGAAAGTTTAACTCCCTCATGACACCTGTAACTCCAATCACTAAAACCTTAAGTCACTTTTAACCAAAAGAGGAGTATTTAAAAATTATAAGATTATTTTTGGCTTGAGGATGCTATCAGATGTGAGTCAGGATGAACATGAAGCCAACACTTGCTGAACATGAAGGACTTGTATCAGGCACACACAGCCTGTTCTCTTCCCTGCATGAGTAAGGAGATCGACCCAGAGTTGACCTGCTTTTGCCCCAAAAGGAATCCCTCACAATCAGGTTCAAAGTCCTGTTTTGATGTTATGTTGTAAACTTAAAAATGGCAATTTCTTTTTTATCTTCACTCTTAACCTCTGAGTAGCTGTCCAGATGGTCTGATGCCCAGGGTCTCGCACTGCCGGTAAGGCAGCAACAATGTCCAGGTAAGACACACTCCAAAAGTGACCCCCCACCCCACCCCCACCCCGGAGCAAAACCTTCCCTCTCTGTGTGTCTGGTAATCCAGCAGTTCTAAGAATTTATTTCAAAAAAAGTTATGATTTATACATGATTCAGTGAAGGGTTATTTAAAGAGATGAAAAAAGTCAAAATCTCCAGTAGGCGATTAAATAAATTAACCATGATTTAGTCATACAACAGAATAAAAACCCAGTAAACATGATGCGAAAGGCCATTCACAACCTGGGAAAATGTTCACAATATATTGTTAAGTGAAAAAGCTGGTTACAAACAGTGTGCACAACATAAGCCCATTTTTATAAAAATATACATATTTAGCAAAGTAAAAGGACAGATGATTTATCAAAATATTAACATTGGTTATTTCAACACAGTAGGGTGACTTGACTTTGCTGAACTGAACCATCCTCTCCCTTTCTTTCCTATGTGCATTTTCTACCATGAAGCATAGTGAAAGGGGTACAAGAGGGAGGAGCTGTCTCTGAAGAGCCAGCTGTGTTCTCCAAGACTCCTGGCAAAGTGGCTGTTACCCTTTAGCTTGTTTCCAGGAAACTGCTCTCCTTCCTCCACCAGAGTCCCACAAATTTCCTTCTGGACAAACTGGACAATAAGCCATTTTCTGATAGAGACAAAACTACCACCACATGCACAAAAATTTAAAGTAATCATTACTAGAAAGAATAGATGGGAAAATAAGTCTTTACTTTAAAAAGGGAACCCAAGCACACACTACTAACTGTACAAAGCTGTATCATCTCCTGTTCACTGCACGGCATGACAGCAACCACCAGGCTCCGTCCGTAGTCTTCACTGCTCTCCTGCGTGTTCACTCATCCCTCTCAACCGCCTGCACAGAACCACACCCGCCTGTCTAGTCCCCACAGCTCAACAGGAGTCTGACCTTTCTGTGCAAAAGGTGATATGACATTATTGTGAACTAAGACACCCTCTTCTTGAAGAGGACGCTGTAATACTTTTAAAAAAGGGACTACTTCCCTGGGCGGTGGTGGCACACACCTTTAATCCCAGCACTCGGGAGGCACAGGCAGGCAAGTCTCTGTGAGTTCGAGGCCAGCCTGGTTTTCTGAGCGAGTTCCAGGACAGGCTCCAAAGCTGCGCAGAGAAACTGTCTTAAGGGCTGTAGGACAATGTCAAATGGAAATGAATTCTAACACATAATAACTAGAGCTACCTGAACAGGTAGGTCATGGACAGTGGTGGGCACCAGGTTTATAGGCCAGACAATACTTGCTTCTGCATCCAACTTCATTATTCAATTACATTGAAAAAAGATACTGCTTAAGCTATTACTTTACCAAAAAAAAATTAATTTCAATAAATAAAGTAAATGCAAAAATCTAGCTAGGTTATCATGCAAGATAGTATATAGCCAAGACAAACTCAAAATTTTAATAAAGGCAACTTGCATTCAAAATGAACTCTACCCTCATATTTTATTAAAAGGGCAAACATCATGAATTAACCCAGCTGCTTACTTGAATTACAAAATAACATGATTCAATATGAAAATAAGAAACTGTCTACAAATCTCTGACAGGAATAAATTGCAATATACAATGCATACAGGCGTCATACAGAGCAACAAACTCTCATACAAAACAAAAATATTTTAATACCTTTGAAGTCCAATTTTTTTCTTTAAAATTATCCATGAAAAAGATTCTCAATGAGTCAAGCATCAGGAAGCTACATTACAGCTGCTTACTGTACAAACAGGCGACCTGGCCCTCACTTCCTCCCGAGCCGGTTCCAGACTCGGTCAGACTCTCCACAGCCTTTTCCATCATTTCTTCAGATCACGAAAACTGAATTTGCTGGACACCAGAAATCTAGGATTGCAAAATGTAAATTACGATATCTCAAAGTTTAAAGTACTGTGCCCCGGACAGATCTGCTTCCCAGTTGGCCGCCACCCGCCACTCCTTGGAGCTACGCCAGCTACCTTCTCTACAGTGTGAGCACCTGGGAAATGTCTTCATCATTAAGGCATTCTGACAAATAATTTTGAGAAAGCAATTTTACTACATCCTTAATAGTAAGTTGAAATTCTGGGTGATTAAGCAAAGCCAGTGACTACAGTGACCCCAGTCTGTCTGAAGCATCTGAAATGCAGAGCCGGCAGGCACCGTACCTGTTGGTAGGACGTTGTGTAAACCATGACATTCTGTTGTTGGCCATCTGCAGTTATTAAGCCAGCTGGTAACTGGTTAGCTAGAGAAAGAGAAGAAAGAAAATTAAAGGGGAAATACTCTTACACTCTTGGCCTCACCCTTAATTTCAAGTCATTAATGTCCCACTATAGTTCTCCCATATATGCAGAATATAATCCTATGTAAGATCATAAGCTTTATATTTTCTTTTTAAAAAGTCTCCAAAAAAAAAAAAAAGTCACAGCAGGGTGATAGTGGCGCACGCCTTTAATCCCAGCACTCGGTAGGCAGAGGCAGGCGGATCTCTCTGTGAGTTCGAGACCATATATAAGCCGCTCTAGTACACAATAAAGGGGGCATTCCTGTTTCAAGGATGACCCGTGTCTCTGTCTGTGTGTCTTTGTGTGTTTCGTTCTCCAGGCTCTTGCAGAGCTAGTTCCAGGACAGACTCCAAAGCCACAGAGAAACCCTGTCTCTAAGAAAAAAAAAGTCACATTTTTGTCCTGTTGTGCCTTCCAATTCAACCGCGTGCCTCTCTAGACTGTAGTTAGCAGCAGGGACTCTATGTTTGGCCCCAGTCTCACCACGGGGTGTGGCCAGAGAACACAGGACTGAGCAGCACGCTGTGGGGGTGACGTCTCCCGTGCTAACGTTTCCATCACATAGGTTTGTTAGAACCCACAGTTCTCTCCGTGTCCTCTCAGAAGCTATGGAAATGACTGGGAATTATCGCTGAAGTCATGGTGTCCTCCCAGTTAAAATCTCCACGTTTCCCTCGCTGTCTTCACACAAGGACATGAACTTATAGAGGTCATTTAGAACAAGTTCCTGACAAGTTGCTCAGCGCCTGACTCGACAGCCCACCCCCAGCAACAGCTTGGGAAATGCTTACTGAAGGCTTCTTCTGTGAGCTCCTCACTTAGCCCGTCAGTAGCCGAGACCGCTCCACCAATGCCCTTCTCTCCTTTCATGGCCTAGGGAATAAAGAAGCCAAAACAAGGGTTCACATCTGAACTGTTTCTAAATGAGAAGTGATGTCCAGAACTGGAAACTTGAGTTGGACAACCGTAACAGTCTGTTATTAACCTTTTATGGCATGTTCCTGTGTGTCGTCAATGTAGACAGCCAGCTGGGAAATACAGGGAAGAGCCAAGCATAGTGTATAATATCCTTAAATGCAAATTAGTTTTTTAAAAGATTTATTTATTTATTTATTTATTTATTTATTTATTTATTTATTTATTATGTACACAGTGTTCAGCCTCCATGTATGTCCGCATGCCAGAAGAGGGCACCAGATCTCACTACAGATGGCTGTGAGCCACCATGCGGTTGCTGGGAATTGAACTCAGGACCTCTGGAAGAGCAGTTAGTGCTCTTAACCTCTGAGCCATCTCTCCAGCCCCTATGCAAATTAGTTTAAACCAGAGATATCAAAAGTCCACCTGCTTCCCAGGTCTGAGGTACTCTTCAGCATCAAAGAAAGTATTGTGGGAAATACTTGGAAGAATATTGTGGACTCTCCGTTTTCCTACTTAAATTATTTCATGCAAAAGCCACTAAGTTCCAGGGACTAAAGACACGATCAGAGTCCTAACGATCCACTAAGAGCTGGTGTGTGCCAGTGCTGGGAGGCTGGCAGGGGGGTCCTGGGGACTTACTGGCCAGTCAGCCTAGCCAGGTACAGGGCTTCTGACGCAGTGAGACCTGTCACAAAAACTAAGGTGCCAAGTGCTAGACAGCAGACGTGGCTCGTGTGCATACACACAAGGGGACGGTCACTGAGAAGTCCCACGCTGGCCAGCGGCTCCTAAGTTAAACCCAGCAGCACTGCCCACCACTCGGTCTTTTCAGTAATCCTTCGGTGGAAGTCTCGTTACAGACGGGGAACCAAAGCCTGAATTATTCCACCGGTCTGCCGCCTGGCAGCACAAACCCAGAATCCCTTTCATCACCGCTCACCTGCTGAAGTTCATAATAAACAGCAAACAAGGAAAGGCGTGGTATTTAACATACTCTAATATAATACAGCAAATGCTACTGGAAATGTTACGTACTTTGCTGCAAAGCATTTTAAGGGACATATTCTGAACCCCGAGTGGACAGTGACGCCACTGTCCTCAGCACAGCACTCACCTCTCTGAACTTCTGGAGATACAATTTCAGAGGCTCCACATAGCTGTCGAAGCCCAGGGTGGACATGGCGAAAAGAATATCCTCCCCATTGATCGTCTTCCGCTTCTCCTGGTGGCAGCGCTCACTCGCTTCAGACGTGATGAAGCTTATGAATTCACTCACACATTCCTGAACACATTCTTTGGCATCTTTTGCAATCTGAAGAAGAAAAAAAACATAGGTGAATTTGTAGAAACTAAGTATTACCTTAACACCTAAGAAAACAAAGCTACACACCATACCACACTGTACTGACAGACATCTTTCAATACATGGTCTCATGTAGCCCAGGCTGGGCGCTCTCTATGTAGCCAAGGATAACCTGAACCTTTGATCTTCCTGCCTCTATCTCTTAAGGGCTGGGACCGTGCCCAGTTATAAAAGCCCAGGCTCCTGCATACTGGGCCAGCACTGTAGCAACTGCGCCACACTCCTTGCGCTGAGGATGGTTGGGCTTCAGTCCTTAAATATTAACAATGTTGGCAACAGCCGACTCGGACTGAGAATAAACAGAACAAAAACGGACATAAAAGTGAGAGGAACTTCTGCAACTACTCAAAGAGACCAGAACAGAGATGGTTAAGAGCCACCGCTATGTACACTGAGCAGCTCCCACCCCACAGGGATGCCTGCACCGAGCACACGGAGGGCCAAGACTCAGGGAACACTTCTCAGCATTTCCATGAATAAGGACATACAAAATAAACGCCCCTCCTCCAAAAACACCTGGACTGAAGTGTTGGTGCAGTGGGTAAGAGTACTGGCTGCTCTTCCAGAAGACATGGGCTCCATTTCTAGAACCCACATGGTGGCTCACAACCATCTAGCTCCAGTTCCAGGAGACCTGACTCCCTTTTCTGGCTACCACAGGCACCAGGTATGTACTGGGTGCATAGACAGACATTCGGGCAAAACACTAATACACACAAAATGCTAAAATAAAAAAGTTCAGAAAATACAAATCTGAATTCACAGAATGATGTGGGAGTCCCCTCTGTGTGCTGTGATTACCATTAATGAATAAAGAAACTTCCTCAGCCTGTTGACAGGGCAGAACTTAGGTGGGCGGGGAGGACTGGACTGAATGCTGGAAGAAGGTAGGCCACAACATTGTGGTGATACACAGATTAATAGAAATGGGCTAAATTAGTATGTAAGAGTTAGCCAATAAGAAGTTAGAGCTAATGGCCACACAGTGTTTTAAATAATACAGTTTCTGTGTGATTATTTCAGGGCTAAGCTAGTTGGGCCGCCGGGACAAACAAGCACCTCCTCCAACAACAGAAAACTTAAGAGTAAATTACTGATTTTTTTCTTTTTTAACTATTGAGGCTAGAAAATGTCAGGTTTGGGTTCTGAGTGCTGCCTACAACAGCACACACCCTCCACATCATTATGAAGAATGAGAATTCTCTTCAAGCTCTGGGGTCTGCTGGGCATGGTGGTAAGTGCTTTTCATTCTTGAGAGGCAGAAGTAGGCAAAGGCCAGCCTGGGCTACATGACAAGTTCCAGGCCACGCATAGCTTCGCAGTAAGACCCTGTCTCAATACATACATACAAGCATACATATAAAATAAAGGTCTGGGGTCTACTGATGAAAACAAAATAGATCAAGTAATTCTAGAACCACTTACAGCAGTAGCTGACTCTCAAATTCTTCCCTGAAAAATTACTGTGGCTGGGTCCTATCAAGATGGCTCAGTAGGTAAAGGTACTTGCGGCCAAACCTGGCCACCTGAGTTTTTGGTCCCCAGGACCCAAATGATGGAAGCAAAGAACTGAACCGTAAGTTGTCCCTACCCAGTATGCATGTTTGGTGGCATGTGTACATACATACAATTGCACACACACTCCTCTCTAAATACATATTCTGTCATTCACCTCCGTGTCCATTTTATACGGTGGAGAAGTAAATGAGTTGCATAATGGACTGGGCAGAAACAAAAGGATGCAAGCTAAGTGTCTGACTTCGTCTACTTCCATGTGAAGCCATGCCCATGACATTTCCTAGCACTTATATATGTGTATATATGCTATAGTATACATTACATATTGTAGCAGAACCATGCAATCACTGTCCTCCTCACACCAGGCCTCTAAAATATGGTGGTTTAGTTGTGGCGTGACTCCTTCCAAAGCAGCCGCATTTCAGCTGTTGGTGGCCCAGATGGCTGGGGTTCTGATGACAGACTGAGCAAACATGCGCTACTTAAAAGCAGATCCAGAACAACTGCTCTGCCCTGAAACCTAAGTAGGAATAGCTCAGATCAGAACTACAGTGTGAGTAATGTATTATCAGTATATTTCTTTCAAAGTTTTATATATTATATATGTAAAGCAATATATAAAGTAGGAAATTTACCTCAGACCAAATGATAAGCTAAGTGATAAGATTTTATGATACAAGATCTTATCATGTAGCCAAGAGTGGTATGGAACTTGCTATGTAGCCCTTGAACTCTTGGCAATCCTTCTGCCTCAGCTCCTGAAATGCTAGAATTAAAAGCAAGTGCCACCACAGCTGGCTGAGAAGTCTAAGATGTATGTGTGTGTATGTGCACATGCGTGCACCAACTGAGGTATGTATCACCTCTATTTGTATAAAAATGTAAACAGCTGTTTCCAAATACCAAGGTGTCCTGGAACTCGTACAGCTGCCAGTCCAATGCCAGCTCAGCCACCGGCACTCTAGGTGTGTATGGAGTGTACACAGACACTGCGGCAGCCACGTCGTCACCAACAAATATTTCATGTGCTAAAAGGCTGGGGATGGAAATCAATAGCTCACTACTGATTGGACTATGTATCCATGTGTCTTCCAGTTTCCACGCCCTCTCCCTCCCCCTGGAAAGAAAAGCCAGACAAAGTCTCCTCTACGTTACCTTTCCTGTTTGAGGTATGGCATTTTTCATTATCCTAGCCACATTTGCAATTGGAAGATAAATATCTTGTTCTCTGAAACTTTCTTTTGAACCATTTGTATCTTCATGATCATTCATGCTGTCCTCAGTATCTAAAGAAAGTTTTTTAAGAATTAGGTTTAGGGACTGGAGAGATGGCTCAGCGGTTAAGAGCACTTACTGCTCTTGCAGAGGACCCGGGTTCGGTTCCCAGCACCCACATCAGGCAGCTCACAACCGCCTGTAACTCCAGTTCCAAGGGATCTGATGCCCTCTGCCTCCACAGGCAACTGCACACACATGGTGCACATAGGTTCACCCAGGCACATACACAAAAGTAAAAAGAATCGTTTAAACACTACTCATATTTTCCTTCCACCTTGGAAAGACAATCTGATGATCTAAAGCAAGAGCTTTGCGGCTCATCACCCGATGCTCCTCTAAGACCATGCTAACTGTGCTTTCCACATTTCCTCATCTTAAACCCAGTGCCTACAATTCTTTTGTCTTTGCTGTCATGTAAACCCCACCACCCATTCTTCAAGAGGCTCCACTAACAGCCCTTTATGGCACCTTGCAGAGAGCCCTCCCCTTCCAGGCAATGCCTTGGCTAGTTCTCTGTGCTTCTTCTTGTGACAGTGTTACAGTTCCTTTCCCTTCTCATTTCCCTATCAAGATCCTTTCTGATAACAGGGTCAGCTTTGTGTGCAGATGCGCACCTCTAGGGGAAGGAACTCAGTGAGAAGTGTTTGATGGGCACCCACAAGGTCTTGGGCTCGATCCCCAGCACTGGCAAAGCCAAGCCTCATTCACTGCCTAACTTAGCTATAAAACTGTTTGCAACCTATGCTCCTTAAATATTACTAGACTAAGTTTATGTTTATCCAAAGCCAAGTTTCTATAAACTTGTATATGTAAAGTTTATAAAGTATAAAACTCCTAGCCAGCACTTACATAAACCTGTTCATATAAATTTTATATTGAATTCTATAGATTTAAAAAATTAAGACCTGAATATTACTGACCCAACTGGAAAAAATTAATAGTATCTAGTAACACTAATCCCTTCAGAGCTCCTAAAAAAATACATGTTAATGTCTAATTTTACAAATTAAAATGCCACAAAAGCAAACTATTCCTGGTGATTAGCATAAGAATTCCCCTTACTAGTCAGAGGGAGTCAGTGCTAAAGTCTGACACTCTTTAGAGCTCCCTTTTAGAGAACTCTGCCTAGGCCTTGCCACTCTCCCGAAGAGTGTGTCTAATAAAGACAGCAGTGTGTGCTTCTACAACAAGTTGGCTTTTGGGATACTTGGACTGGAGCAAGGGTCTTAGGGAAGAGCTAAGGACCAAGCACTGAGTTCTATCTAGCTGATGCCTTTCTCTCCTCTCCCTCTCTTCCCCACTTCTCTTTCGTTTGAGACAGGGTTTCTCTATGTAGCCCTGGCTGTCCCAAAACACTCTATGTAGACCAGGCTGGCCTCTGCCACCTGAGTGCTGGGTTAAAGCTCTATGCACTACCATACCTGGTCATAACTTTTTGAGACAGGCTCTCATCAAGCTGATTAGGCCGGTCCTGAACTTGTAGCCCTCCTGCTCCAGCCTCCCAGAAAGGTGGGAGTATAGACTGTGTGCCTAGACTAGGCCCTCATTTAGATTTCCAGGGAACCTCGGCATGCAATTGTTCACTGTGCTGTCAAGACTCTGGTGCCCTACGCTGTCTGGTTCTAGCTGTGCGTCTTACCATCGTGAGGCTGTATAACATAGTGGCTTCCTCCAATGTAGTCCGCGGAAATGCCCAGTTGAGAAGCGTCTGTGGTGGAGCTATCGCCATCCATCTAAGGAGACAAAGTCTGTCAGTGCTCTTCAGAAAACAAACTCTGGCTGGGTGAGCCAATTCGAATTTTCAGTTTACCTTACTGAAGAAAGTTTCTCAATAATCTGCTAACTACTCAGCATTCCTGTCTACCTTCCATATGTAATACGTGTAAAATCAACTACATAATGCTCAAATACAGAGCAGTCAGCCTTAACTCACACTTTCTCCTTGGAACATCAGATCAAGCGAGCACAGCAGTCCCTGGGCAGTGGCCAGCCCCGTCCCTTCCAGAAGCCCTGTACAGCTAAGGACAAGCCACCCTTTGCTCCTGCTGCACTCCTCCCTGCCACCTTTGTCCACCAGGGTCCCGTCACACAGACAGCTGAACACACGGGCCTCCTGCCTTGACCCAAACCTGACAAGACGGGCATATGCTGCCCCCGCAAGCTTTACATCAGGTTCTGAACGAGCTCATCACCTGAGTGATTTCTCTTCCCCTAGCTCCACAAATTTTTTGATTCTTTAAACAAAAGGAAATATTTAAGAGACCTGAATACAGACATAGAAAAAGCACAAACACAGAGAAGAAGAAGCCTTACAGTGACTCTTTGTGTCGTGGAGGCCAGAGGTCAACCTCAGGTGTCATTCCTCAGGGCAGACACCTTGTTTTATGGACAGTCTCTCACAGGCCTGCAACTAGCCAGTCAGGCTTGGGTGTCTGTTTCCAACACAGGTGCACACACTGACAGGCAGGCAGGCACATGTGCACACCACACACACACACGCTGGGCTGTTTCATACGTGTGCTAGATTGAACTTAGGTCCTCATGTAGCAGGTGCTGAGTCAACTACGCTCTTCCTCAGTCCCAACTTGTCTTATTTTGCTTAGGGCTATGAGAAACAAGATCTCTAAGAGAAAAAAATCTGGGGGGTGGGGGGCGTGCATTAGCCCTGAACAGATTCCATTTAATTTTACCACCAGCAGATCCAGAAGGCTTTCTGCTTTGCAAATACTAAACACGGAAGGACTGGCCTGTGTGTATGGAAAACCTAAGGCTGCATTATCTACATGGCAAGCATGTGGAGTCTAACTGGCACACTGAGCTAAGGCCTAGAAGTCAGCACTGACTACAGCCACCCACTCCTCATAGAGTACATTCTCCATCGCTGTGGGTTTTTTCTAAACCAACGCACCAGGCTGATTTCCAAGTTTCCAACATGGCATATCTCCCATGCATCTGGTGGCTTTGCCATCTAGTTCTGTTGTAGACAGATACATTTCTGTAACTTAACTGTTTAAAGGAGCCTCTGTCTGTGGAGATGTAGGGTCACACTCATTTCTATATACATGGACCAGTAGTGCCTCCCCATCTTACTCTAGCACCTGGCATCCAGCACCCCAATAGAAAGGCTACGTCTTTGGTCATAAATGCTTTCAGGGCTGTGACAATGGACCTACTGGCCATGGAGAGATGCTCTACTGGAATAGCTGAGGCTTCACTGTTTTAAAGGAAAAATAAGAACAAAAGATTTGATTCAGCCGGGCGATGGTGGCGCACGCCTTTAATCCCAGCACTTGGGAGGCAGAGGCAGGC
>NC_022024.1:34239605-34245189 GCF_000317375.1 Microtus ochrogaster
ATTTGATTCAGAACCCACAATTGGAACTAAATCTTGACTAGTGAGGTCGGCTAAGTGAATGTTCACAGGATACTCGCCTTAACGCCCCTGGGCAAGAGACTGTTCTAAGAGCTACGTGGACTAGAGATGAATTAATTTATAAATACAACCAAAGATACCAGAGCGAAAGGGCGGACGCCTGCCATTGTGCTGTCCTGTGGCCCGCCTGCACTCCTCTCTTCCATGCCATCAGAATTAGCATGACAGGGCTGCGAAAACAGTGCCTGGCATGCAGTTCCTGCAGCACTGGCTTGCCTTCCTGTCACTTCCCTCCTTCTGTTTCTCACCTCTACCTATCTACCATTAAACCCCACCCAGACCTAATGCCAGCACTCCCCTCCCTGCTGGAAACCCTTCATTTCTCCTGTTCTGGGACCTGTAATGTTCACTCTGATCCACCACCAGCAGCAGCAGCAGCAGCCTCAGCTCTGCTGCCAGCTGCCCTGCTGCAAGTAAGGAAGTGGGGAAAGCCTGTTAGAAAGGCTAAAGGGTTGTTTTCCTATGGAATTTTTATGAAAGAGAATAGATGAAAGTCGGCCAACAAACATTTCACTGAGTGAGTACTTAGTGTTTACTAGTCCACACTGTGTGGCCATCTAACAGTAAATAACAGATAAGGGCTCTGTCCTCAGCCTGCAGAGAAAACAAGTGTTATGTAATCTGGGGACAGGGTGAGGGAGTAGGGAGCAGTCCACGGGCTCCCAGTCTGAATTTCCTGCTCCTCACTGGCCACGAGACCTTCAACAGGTGGATGAAGTGGATGTACCCTCACGGGGCTTCTGTATGGCTCAGACCTTTCTGTAAATACTGAGCACAGTAGAATGGCAGTGTTCTGTGTTATGTATTTACATAAATAATGACATCCAATCAGCCAACTGCTAATCCTGTCAGTGATGAGAAAAACAAAGAGCTTTTGCTAGTGACCTTATTTCAAAAGGGCTTCACTAGTCTGAAGGGGCCAAGAAAAGAAAGCTCCATTAGGAGATGGCATTTAGCTGGCAGTGGTGGCGCACACCTTTAATCCCAGCACTCAGGAGGCAGAGGCAGGCGGATCTCTGAGTTTGAGGCCAGAGTGAGTTCCAGGACACACGGGAAACATAAAGAAACTCTTGAAAAACCAAACAACAACAAAAGGATATGGCATTTAAACTGAGACTAAAAGAATAGAAATCAGGCCCAAAGGGAGTAGGGGGAGGGCGTGCAATGATGTTTCAGAAAGAAATAGAGAAACACACACACACACACACACACACACACACACACACACACACACTAGAGCCAGAAGACAGAAGGGTCTGCAACACTGTGGATACAGTGGGAAGTGAGGTGAGCCCTGCACGTGCACAGGACAGAGTGACCACACAGCACTTCTGCCTGGCTGCAGAGAGCTCAAGGGAGAGCAATGCTGGAATCCGCACCAGGAGACCTGTGGCTGTAGATGCAGAGGGCAGGAAAGGGACGGAAAGGCCAGGGACGCAAGGATAAGGCAACAAGGGGCCTAGTTGGCCGGGAATGGAAACCTTCTAGGCCTGGGGAACTGAAATTCAGAGATCTTCTCATTATATTAGGTCCAACGACTACGCTACCCAGCTGAATTGATGATGCTGTTCTTTAAAATGACGCGATAATGCATTTTTATTATTTTTATTCTGATTTTTTTTAAAGTAGCACTATTCAAACCAGACTAATCACTTGCTAATACAGTAAGCACTGGTAAACAGTGTCTTCTTTAACACGTGTGTTTATTGAGCACTGCTAACTATTTCAGAGATTTCAAGGCCCTATGCAGCTGTTTAAGACGCTTAGCCACGGGCCTGCGAGATGCTCAGCAGGCACACAGGCTCCAAGCCTAACTACCAGAGCTGGATCCCTCAGACCGCAGTCACAGTGACCTTGACCTCCACATCTGGCCTGGCCGTGGCGTGCATATTCACGCTATCACCAACACACACACACTAACCAAATTCAATTTTTAAAAAGAGGGAGATGAGGGTGTGGACCTGGCCGAGCTGATGGAGTAAGTGGGGCTCACACCTAGAGCCCCCATGTTTTTTACAGACATGGTCCTGGTCACTTTCCTATAGTTAATAGGCCTGACTTTCCATGTACCTCTCTCTTCATTCTCCAGCAACTGAGTATATAACGAAAGCACTGAAGCTGCTCCAAAACAGTGGTTCAAGATGTGCTCTGGAGTTCGGGACCAGTGTGCCCCTTGGGCTTGTCTGAGGTGGAGGCAGCTCCCACTAACTACAAGTGTTGGTCAGGGGTCGCGTCCATCCTCTATGGAAAGAGCGGGGGTTGCTGGGACAGGTTACTGCACAAAAGGCCCAAGCAGAGGCATGGTGCTTCCCACGAGCACACCAGCCTCAGCCGCTTGTAATTGCGCCTTTTCAAACAGCTTGGCTCTTCTCTTTGTCTCATACAGACCTAACCTCTTGTGGCTGTCTTTTCTGCAGGGTCAGAAACACTATTGGGATTCCTCATCTCCTGTTTGCAGCCCTGCCTGCCTTCCTCTCTCCCTACACACGTGCGCCCCGTTACACACGGCAGTGCCCTCAAGGCTGTGGCACACCCTCCCACTCCGTCTGGCTTTCGCTCTCATGGAGTCACGTGGTCCTTACGAAGCTTTTCACTCCCAGGCTCTTAAACGCCAAGGTGCCAACGGAACCCCTCGGAAAGCCGCCTTTCCAGATCTCCCACTGCCCGATTCCCCCCCCCCCAGACTCCCAGAGTGACTCTCTTACTCTGTCCCCTAACTGTTAGCTGCATCCAAGGTTACTGTTGGCTCTTTCTTCTCTACAATTCTAACCAACTCATTAAATAGTAGCTCCACTCTCATAAATACCAAAGTTACAATCACAGTTTTGCCTGCCATGTAAGCAACCATCAGTGAACACTAGGACACCGGAATTTAAGTCATCTCCCTATCTGGCGACTCTAAAGAGCACCAGTCTCCTGGTCTAGGTTAACTGATCAGCAGCAGCTCCGTTCCCACCTTTCTCTCCGACTGGATCACCACCCAGCCCAGCCTAGCACACGATCAAGGCGAACTTCCCAAAACTGCTTCCACAAGGTCTCTGGCATCGAATCCAAACCTCCCCTTCTACCCTGAGAAAACTCTTAGCACTAGCCTATGCCCGAGGGACCACCAAATGCAGGTCTCCCTTTGAGAGTGAAGCAACTGTGACTCACAGGAACTACCCTGCCTGAGGTCACGGATCCTGTAGCAGAGTCAGACCCGAAGACGCAGATGGCCAGGTGGGGGCCGCCACAGCACTAGCCTG
Source organism: Microtus ochrogaster (assembly GCF_000317375.1). Lineage (NCBI taxonomy): Eukaryota > Metazoa > Chordata > Mammalia > Rodentia > Cricetidae > Microtus > Microtus ochrogaster. Next base: position 34,242,929 of record NC_022024.1, read on the forward strand.
TGAAACCCCAATCCGGGACAAGTACCTGCCTCCATCTCCAAGACTGTGCCGTACCAGTGACACCCATCTGTCAGGCTATGTCGGGCCAGGGAGGACCCCTCCTGACATTCCCAGATAAACCGCATCCCCCTTCTTCAGCCCTTTCCATCCGGCACATAACCCCGCCAGCTGAACAGACAGCCCAGAAGCCAGTGCTAAGGGGCTGTAGGAACCAGGGAGCATCTGCCGGTAGCTGACCAGAGGCAAAGGGATGAGCACAGGCACTGTCCAGACTTCTAAGGTTCGTTACTCAGCCCTCCCCTTTTATTTCATACACAATTAACCAAAATGGCCAGATACTTACTGTCATGAAACACCGTCACAACTGTGTATTGGAGGTGCTCTCAAATACCCGTCAAAAGGTGGTGGATCCTTGCCCAATTTTAACCTAAAAGACAAACATCTCTTAATAGTAAAGTGCACAGTCTACAGGCTTTCTTAAAATTAGAGACCGATCATCTTACCTCCTAGACTTCCTCAATGGAGGGTCTACAGGGAGGTTATGTTTCTAACATAACCCTTAGTTTCCAAGACAGGGTTTCCCAGTAGCTATGGAGCCTGTCCTGGAACTTACTCTGTAGCCCAGGCTGGTCTCGAACTCACAGAGATCTGCCTGCCTCTACCTCCCCGGTGCTGGGATTAAAGGCGTGTGCTACCACTGCCTGATCTGAATCTTACAATATTCATCATAATACTCCAAATAAGGGGCCAAACTATATGTATTAACACCAAGACAGAAATACCCCATCTGTTAACTTCAATTTTTGAGGATGGCTTCCTTAAATGTTCCAGGGACATATAAATTCTTTTTAACTCAAAAGGAAGAAAAAAATTTATGTCAAACTGTAATGCATTTATCTTACAAGTAAAGACACACACCACCCAAAGGGCCCACCAAAGCAAAAACTCCACAGTTTTTATTTTGTAGTTTTGGAGCACCATCATTGTGAACTAAAATGGCATCAAGACAGCGCTTCGGTCTCACTGTAAGGCAAAAATAACTGAGTAGATCAGAACCAATGACAGAACTGGCACCCTTCCTATTTACTGTCCCTCCCCCCCCCCTTTTTTCAAACAATTAAATGGGGGTTTGCAAAACTCCTTCCAATGTTAATGTTAAAGGAAGACTACTGGTTTCCACTGAAGCATGGGATGTAGTAAATAGGGGAAGAAACGGGCTGTTGAGTTGAATTCTGAAAATGGCATTAAAGGCCCAGACAGCCACGACTGCCTAACATATTAGACTCTTAAAAGTAATTTGTATCATCCTTCCAAATTATGTCCCTTTTCTAGATCCAAAACTGCTCTTGTAGCTTTAGTGTTTGAACACGTAAACACAGGAGCTGGGTATGTGTATGAATACTGCTTAGAAAGGGTGTGGGTTACCACACAAGTAACCCAAATAGTTGGCTAAGTATATATTTAGGTTGCGTCCATTAAGAATAAAATCACGCAGTCACTGGGCATGGAAAACATTTTCCTAGGGGCAGGTTATAATCTGCAATAGCTCAAGAGAATACATACATCTGCTTTAATGTTTGAGAAATGCAAATCTGCATCCAAGAAAAGCAGTCTTCCCTTCTTCCAACCTCCATTCTTTGGCATCGACAACCACAGTTTCGCATCGATAGAATCCTTAAATAAAGCTACAAGAGCAGTGCTGGAGGAGGAATTTGCCTTTTAAAGGAATCCTGATAAAACTCTCAACACTTCATCCGTAAATCTCCTGTTTATTAATGCCACCACTACTGGCGAGTTGAGCCATCACTTTCGGCTGCCGATCTAGTTTCCGAACTGAGAGGTGAAGCCACCCCGGTGATTTGTGGCACGATTCACAAAACTAGGGTCCTCAAGATTAGCGGGATGCCATTTTTTTTTAAAGGTCGCCTGCTACCTAACCTTGCCTAAACCAAACAGCCCTGTTGTAGCACTTTGAGCCAGAAAAACGATCTGTGGGTGCTCGGTAATTCTTTGTTCTCGCAGACCCTCCCGCGCCCCCACCCCCCACCAAGCACGAGTGACTGAAACCACCGTGCAAACCTCCAAGGTTCCCATCCCACCTTCGGGGCAAGTCCGGGGCGCGCCAGCCGCCAGATGGCTGCATGCTGTAGGCGCGGAGCGGGCCGGGGGAGCGCCAGGCCGCTCGTTGCTCGGCTCGCAGGTGCCCGGGCGGCCCAGCTGAGCGCATCCCCCGCCGCCCGCACCCAACAGCCGCCACCACC
>NC_022024.1:34245409-34258059 GCF_000317375.1 Microtus ochrogaster
ACAGCGGCGGCCTCGCCCAGGAGGCCCGGCCCTCCGGGAGGCTGCGGCCGGAGAGCGGCCCCCCGACCGATGCGGCGTTGGGCGGCGGGGACGGCGCCGGGAGGAGACGGACATTTCATTCGAGCTAAAGTGGAGTCGGTTTAGGAGCGATCATTGGCCGAAGCGAGACACAAACCTCCAATGCAGCCCTGGTTGGCTCCCGTCTCCAATCGGCTGTTTGGTTGGACAGAAAATGGCTGCGAAGGAACCAGTCCCAGCGCGGAGCTCCACTTCCAGGACTTGGCCTCCCCTCCCTCCGCCGCGGGCCGCTTCCCTCTGCGCGACACCCTCCCTCCGCGGCGCCCGCGCCCGAGGCCACGCCCAGACACGCCCCCTCCAGGACACGCCCCGCCCCCAAGCCCGCGAGCCGGCGGAGCGGCGAGTCCGGGAAAAGCGCGCGCCCGCGAGAGCATGGGCGCACCCGGCGGGCTCTTTGGGCGCTCCGTACCTCCCTGCTGCAGGGATCCCGGGGAGCCCGGCGTTCGCACCCGCGTTCTCACCAAGCATCCGCGGCTGGTAGGTGGCGAGCTGGCTCGCTCCGGCCTCTTTTCGCTTTCCTGTTCCTTCTGCCCCACGTGCCAGCGTCTCGCCCGCCTGAGTTCTGCCTGGAGGGGATCGACGCCGGAGCTACCCTTCCGGAATGCCATGGTCACCTCGTGTTTTCTTAGTGTCCCTCCAAGCGTCCTCAGGCACACTGCGTTCCCTCTCGGTCACTGAACATGGCTGTTAGTTTTTCAGGTTTCGTCTTAGCGCACCATCCCCCACCTTCCTCCAAGTTTCAGGTCGGCCAGTCCATCAGACCACTGCCCTGGCCTGAAGTTGCTGCTTTTTTTTTTTTTCTTGCTAGGCCCACTGATTTAGTGGCTTGCTACCCGATGTGCCTGTTTCCCAACCAGTTGAGAGTGGGCTACAGAAACTCATGGCCTCTGCGCAGTCAAGGGCTTCCCGGTCGGCTTCACTGAAACCTGGATCGAATGTCCTTGGCTGCTGTGCTCTTAGGGTGGAGATCCAAACACCCTGTGCGGCCCAGCACTGCAGGACGCCTGCACCCGGAGCTGGGGATCTGTTTACTTTTGTGAACGATGCCTGGCACATTAACTTTATAGCTTTACTTAAGAATCTGTGGGAAAGTATTGTCCTAGGATTTACAAGCATAAGTAAGCAAGAAAATCGAGAGTTCCAGGCCAGCCAGAGCTACACAGCAAGACCGTTTTTAAAAACAGACAATTGTAACAATGAATAAAATCCTGGTGTTGTGCCTTAATGCCTTTAATCCCAGTACTGGGGTGACACATACAGGAAGACTGGACATTACAGGCCGTCTTTGGCTCCTTAGTATGTTCACAGTCAGCCCAGGACTCTATCTCAAAATGGGGGAGGGGGAAAGTATGTGTGGCTATATATTACACATAAGTAAACCAAGCAGTGGTGGCCCACGCCTTTAATCCCAGCACTCGGGAAGCAGAGAGAGATATAGCGTGAGTTTGAGGCTAGCCTGGTATACAGAACGAGTTTCAGGATTACCTGGGCTGATACACAGAGAAACCCTATCTCAAAAAAGCAAACATGTAAGTGTGTGTGCGTAAAAATTACAGAAAGGTTGAGAAAGATGTTGTTTATTTGAGCTCCTCCTATATCGAGAACATATAAATATCTCTCAGGTAAGTAAGAAAGCAAGAAAAAAAAACAAAAGTTGCCTTAGCACAGTTAATAAAAACCCAGAGGGCTGGAGAGATGGCTCAGCGGTTAAGAGCATTGCCTGCTCTTCCAAAGGTCCTGAGTTCAATCCCAGCAACCACATGGTGGCTCACAACCATCTGTAATGAGGCCTGCAGGAAGAATACTGTACACATAATAAAACAAATAAATAAATATTTAAAAAAAATAAAAACCCAGAGACAGATATTGGGGTTCAACCCGAAGGTCCCAGTCACTAGCTTTTATCTTGACCAAAATGATGATCCTGCTTCCAGGAGTCTCAGAATGAACCTGTGTCTGAGGGCTGTTTCTTCCCCTTTTATATTCCTCTCTAGGGCTGGGATTAAAGGCATGCACCACTACCACTGTTTCTCTGGCAAACTAGTGTGGCTACTGGGATTAAAGGTGTGTGCCACCACGGCCTGGTCTGTAAGGCTAACCGGGGTGGCTGTTCTACTCTCTGATCTTCAGGCACACTTTATTTGTTAAAATACAAATGAAATATTACTGCAGGTTGCTAAGTTAGTCATTCCAAGAGGAGTAGGAGGCACTAGCTGTGATCTGATGGACTACCTGACTTGAATTTCAGGACCCCTTCTTACTGGCTAGATTTACTCCTCTGTTATTTCTGTATAACAGAAATAATACTAACTACTAGGATCAGTTGCAGTTTATACATACAGAGACCCAAAATGTACCATCCGTACTACTACGTGTACTATGGTACTACACATGTAGTTAGGAGCCTGCACTACAGGACCATTCGTGAGCCGGGCAAGAGCCTGGAGAACGAAACACACAAAGACACACAGACAGAGACACGGGTCATCCTTGAAACAGGAATGCCCCCTTTATTGTGTACTAGAGCGGCTTATATATGGATCCTTAACTGATGATTAACTGCCAGGCCCCAGCCAAACCCACCAGAAGCCACTCCCCTGCCATCAGGAGCTCCTGAGGGTCTCGTGCTCAGAGCAGCTGCAAACACGGGAAATCAAGTTGCTTAGAGGAAAATCAGGGTCTGAGGTCAACAGCCCCCAATACCAAAAAAAGTTAATTCTAAGATTTTTGTTTGGTCAGTTTATTTTGGGGGATGTTTCAGTGTAGTCCAAGCTGACCTTAAACACAAGATCCCCTGGCCCTGGCCCTGGCCCTGGCCCTGGCCCTGGCCCTGGCCCTGGCCCTGGCCCTGGCCCTGAGTAACTGAGACTATAGAGTGAACAGACTGATAGATAGAAAAGGATTCATGTAGATATTCATATATATATATATGGATCTTTTGAATCCCACATATATACATTTGTATGTGATAAAATAAATTCCATATAGACATATAGGATTTTCTAGAATGGATTACAGGCTGTGGTTCAGCTAATCCGACAATGGCTTGCTCTGTACGGAAGGGCCACAAATCCAGTTCAGCCCACAAGGCTGGATGCCTGAGCTCATCTTCAGTGCACACTGGAATCCTGAAGAAGCAGGCTCTGATGCCAGCCAAGGAATGGACTTGCTAGCAAGATTGAGGGCAAGCAGGCAAAAAGCAAGCTTCCTTCTTCCCTGTCCTTTACGTAGGCCGCCAGCAGAAAACCTGACCCATATTTAAAGTGGGTCTTCCCACCTCAGAAGATCCAGATTTGGGGTGGGTCTTCCCACTTCAAATGAGCCAATCAAGAAAAATCCCTCACGGGTGTGCCCAGACACTTGCGATTTACTTACTTCCAGATATGGTCAAGTTGAATAGCCACCACAGCGTCCTTCATAGTATGTTCTCTGTTTCAAACCCCAATTCTAGTCGGGTGGTGGTGGCACACACCTTTAATACCACCAGCACTCAGAAGGCAGAGGCAGGCGGATCTCCATGAGTTCGAGGCCAGCCTGGTAGAGCTAGTTCCAGGACAGGCTTCAAAAGCTGGAACTTTAGCAAAAGCTGGGTCCTGCTGCCTGGGAGTGAGGTTGGAGAATCCCCCCCCCCCATTTCCCCCCAGCCTTAGGCCGAGCACAGCCCAGCTGAGAGCTGAGGTTAGGACCCTCTTAATAAACCCAGAGCCACGGCCACATGCAAAGTATTCCCCACAGAGACTGAGACAGTGTTCGCTGTTTTCCCACAGTTAGGGATGACTTGCTACACAGCACTAAATAATCAGCACAAGCTAATGACCTAACAATTTGAAATGGCTGCATTGGTATGGCATGAACCAAAATAGCGTGCTACCGACTAAAAGTGCTTGTAAGAATTTTTTTTGGGGGGGGGGCTCACTTTGTAGCTTAATTTGGCCTCAATATGGAGATCCCCCAGCCCTATCTTCCTAAGCACGAGGATTACAGTTGTACACACAACACCAAACCCAACATTTGCTTTCATGCTTACTAATTTGTATGTGTGTAATGTTCCCCTGCCGTGGCATGTGGGTGGAGGTCAGAGGTCAGTTCCTCCTTCTGGCATGTGGATTCCAAGGCTCAAACTGCCTTTAGCCCATGAACTCCCCTCGCTGGCCACGAGCTGTTTCCTAACGGAGGGACTGTCTTAGTCCAGCCTGCTGTCACCCATCTCTGAGATTCAGTAACTCACAGTGAACAGAGTGACTGGCTCATCGCTCTGGAGGCTGGGGAGTCTGGAATCAAAGGATATATGTTGCATCTGGGGGCATCTGGGAAGCACCTTCCTTTATCTCAGGGCCCACAAGTGTGTGTGGGGGGGGGGGTGAGGGAGGATGGAGAAAAAGGAGAGACACAGAGACACGTTTCTAATGAGCTCATTCTGGAGATGATCACATTAGCATTTGTGAGAACAGACCCCAGGACCCTATTCACCTCTTAAAGACTGTTGCTCTTAGCCCTGTGGTGCTGGGGATTAAGTTCTGACGCCTGAACTTTAGGGACCACTTTTAAGCCAAAGCAATGGAGTTAGGGATGGAGAGGGGGGGGGGTGCTTGGGCTGGTGTTACACTTTAGTGATAGAACACTCTAGCCCAAAAGGGAACAGTGAACAACAATGACATTTATGCTTGGATCACCGGCTTGGTAGCTGGCGGACAGAATCTGGAATCTGGATTAGGGTTTAGATTGGAATCCTCCTGCCGCCCTCTGCCACCTGAGTACTCTGGGGTCCACAGGCTACACAGAAAACCCATGCCACTCAAAATCCCTCCCCACTGCTTCTGGGGCATCTCTCTGTCTCTCCCAGATGCCCCCTGAGGCTCTATGATGACGGTCCGTCAATTAGTAGCTAACTCAGCCTCCTGACCCAAGGTTAATTTTATTAATTAATGTGAATGCAAACTCGGGGTTCACAGCGTGATCTAATCTCCCCCAACACTTTACAGCGAAGTTCCCTTTTCATTCTGAAATATTGTACTCACGGGAAAGGCCTTAAACATCCAAGGTAGTGCCATTAAACATCCCAGGTGTGTCACGGTACCTGAAGTGTGTTTAGAGGCCTCCAGTTCCTGCCGCAATTCTCTCTGAATCTCCTCCCCGTTTAGAGGCCTCCAGTTCCTGCCGCAATTCTCTCTGAATCTCCTCCCCACCAGGTTCAGCTTGCCTCGGCAACCCCTCCCTTCTAGAGCCGTTCCCTGGAGTCCTTATTAAAGTTTACTGCTCTCTTGTTCCTTCCCTGGGGGCACCGCTAATCCACAGCGTTAATTAGCAGGAAGCACGTCAATTACTTCCGGAACTGGTTAAGCTAGGTGATCCCTACTGGATGGCACGGTTCTGCTGGGGTAGATTATTTTAATAAAGGTTACACCGCCTAAGCACTCAGCTATTCTTAGTTTTAACAACCTCTTCGGTCATAACCGTCTCAATGACGGTAACGAACGACTAGCGGTTTTGAGTTGTCGTCCCGTGAGCCGGCACCACTCTACCCCGGCTGTTGCCTAAGGCTTCACAGCAACCGGGCAGAGGGGGTGAAGAAGTCCCGTTTGCAGGAATAGAGGCAGGTTTTTATTATTCATGCAACAAATACGTTTCTGTTTCTTAGGTCTGATGTAAACTGTGACCCCCATCTGCCTGTTTGTATATCCTTGCCTTGCTCCTTCCCTTGTGTTTAACTGTGTCTAACAGCCAACTCTTTGGCTCCTGTGAACACCTTCTCTCACCTATAAAAGGGATTTCAAAAGGCCAGCAAGGGTTGCTCTCTCAAATCCTGACTTATGGGGAGACAGCCAACTGGCCAGTCCTGGGTGCACCCCCAAATACAGTTTGCTTTAATCATACAATCATGAACTTGGTCTTTTCTCCTTGAGAACCTCTGGTTTGACTTCGCCTACTTCTGTCCCCAGGGATGGGACTGATGGCACAGGCTTGAACTTAAGCTCTGAAAAAATTTAGGGAGAGCGGTGGAACTTTAAAAAGCAGGGCCCAGGATAGGAAGTGAGTCCCTGGTGGAATCTGAAGGCATGGGGGCTCTGAGCCGTTCCTGCTCCTCTTCTTTGCTTCCTGGCGGCTGTGATGTGAGTGGCTGTCCCCCATCTTAAGCTTCCTCTATGGTGCTCCTGCCTTGCTGTGAGCCGGAACTTAACAGAGCCAGGAGAGCGTTGACTGAAGCCTCCGAAACTCCTAGCCAAATAAGCGAATCCTCCCCGAAGGTGCCTCAGACACTGTCAGTGACGGCAAAGCTGAGGCACACCGCCTCCAGAAAACAACCTTGATCTCCAATCCACTAAATTACATCCATTTTTTTAACCTCTGTTCACCTCTTTGAACTATAATTTTAAACTATTTATTTTTAAAGACATATTTATTATGTATATATATTCTGCCTGAATGTATGCCTGCCTGCAGGCCAGAAGAGGGCATCAGATCTCATTACAGAGGGTTGTGAGCCGCCACGTGGTTGCTGGGAATTGAACGCAGGTCCTCTGGAAGAGCAACCAGTGCTCTTAACCACTGAGCCATCTCTCCAGCCCCTGTTTATTTATTTTTACAATTTGGTTATGTTTTGTTTTTCAAGACAGGGTCTCTATGTTGCCTGGCTGTCCTGGAACTCCCTATGTAGACCAAACTGACCTCAACTCACAGAGATCCACTTGCCTCTGCCTTCTGAGTGCTGGTTTTAAAGACATACACCACCATGCCCGGCTCTTTTTGTTAGTTTTCGAGACAGTCTAGAGCAGCCTAGGCACATTTCAGTACCCCAAGATGATGTTGAACTTTTTCCACCTCCCAAAGTCTGAGTTACAGGCATGTGCCACCATGCCTGGTTGGGATTGTAAATTTTGTTGAAACAGACCAAAAAAAATGTTTATTTTTCTATTTTTCTATGCTCCCTCCCCTTTGCATGCTCCCCCATGCCTAGGAGGGCTCCTGGATCAGAAATGAATAAAAATTTCCCAAACGAATGAGCTATTGAATAAATGACCCGTCCTCCCTCTAACTTCTCCACCTCCATCAGGCACTTACAGAAAATTGGCCAGCTTGGTTCTGTTACTCCCGCCCATTTCTAGGACCCTCACACTCCACCACCTCGCGGTCAGAGGTCCCTCCCACCAGGTTGCCTTTGGGGTGATGGTAAGTTCAACTGAAAAAAACACAAAGGGTAAAAAAATACAGTCGCAATGACATCACAGGGCTGACAGACTCTTGTGCTCAGAGTGTGGCACATGGAGCCTCTCTCTGAAAAGTGCCCCGGTTCCCTGAGGAATCCCAGGGTCTGCGGGCCTGCAGTGAAGGGCCCTCTGCACCTTGCCTCTTCTGAGTGGCCATAACCGCTGCTTTAATGACACCCCTGAAACAGCACTTTCTTTGCTAGGAAAGCTCCCCCTCAGTACTTAAGGACACAAACTCCTGGCTTTTACCAGTGTCTTAGTTGGGGTTTCTATTGCTGTGAAGAGACACCATGACCATGGCAACTCTTATAAAGGGAAACACTTGATTGTGGTGGCTTACAGTTCAGAGGTTCAGCCCGTGATCATCATGGTGAGGCACGGCACATGCAGGCAGACGTGGTGCGGGAGAGGCAGCTGAGAGTTCCACATCCTGCAGGCATCAGGAAGTTAACTGAGGTCAGGGTGGTCCTGTGAGCATCGGAGACATCAAAGCCAACCCCCACAGTGACACACTTCCTCCAACAAGGTCACACCTACTCTGATAGGCCACACCTCCTAAGACTGCCACTCTCCAGAAGTCCGTGTGTAGAGCCCACAGGTCTACCCCTCCTCCCAGAGTTCATATTGGGGACAACTTGCAGTTTCTAGCAAAACATCTGGTTTGTTCCTGTGCTCCCTCTGCCCACCCTGGGGGTTAGCTTATAGTGTCTTGAACCTGGTAATTTCCCACCTGCCTGGAGGATTTCCACTGTGCAGCAGTTAGGAATAGAAGGTTTTCTCTAAGCTTGAATAAACGGCATTCAGTATTCCCTCTTCTCGAATGACCCATGTCTCTTGTGTTCCTTAATCTCCAGCCCCTTGCCCGGCTCCTGAACCATCCTGAAGCACAGGTGCTACATCCACGGAGGCCATTTTCATCCAAACCACCACAGTGGCACTATTGAGAGGTGAGTAGATCATGAAGATACCCAACTTCATCAATGGTTTAAGCTGGTGATGAGGTCATAGCTAAATGGATTATTAAGAGTTGGGTAGCTCATCAACATCCCATCTTGGATGAGAGGGGGCTGCCCCACCCTGCGGAGCTATTGGCAGTTAGTGGCTGCTGAGGAAGGAAGACCCTTTCCTTCTGAGGTGTAGCCGGTTGTGAGTTTCCCACGGTCTAGTGAATGACTCCCCACCCATGCAAGTAATTAACCCCAGTGGGCCACAAAACAAATGGAATACGCATGACAATAAAAAGGAAACTTGGGTAAAAGGAGCTCATTGGGACTAGAAAGGAGAGGTGGTGCGAAACTGACCACGTACATTGCATACATGTAGGCAATTGTCAAGGAACAGGGGAAAGACACGGACTTACTTGTAAGAAGTGCGTCACTTAGGATCAACATTGGTTCACGGCCTCTTTCTCTGTCCCTGGTCGTCATGAAGTTAGCAACGTAGCTGCAGACACTGATGTTTTCAACATGCCTTGTTGTGAGGAGGTCGCTTGTTGGTTCCTGGCTGCTCAGCCCTGAAATAATCACACAGAAGCTATATTATTTAAATCACTGTTTGGCCCATTAGCTCTAGCTTCTTATTGGCTAACCCTTACATCTTAATTTAACCCATATCCATTAATCTGTGTATCACCACGAGATCATGGCCTACCAGTAAAGTTTCAACACATCTACCTCCGGTGGCGGATCCATGGCATTTCTCTGACTCCACCCTTCTTCCTCCCAGCATTCAGCTCTGTTTTCCCTCCCTACCTAAGTTCTTCCCTATCAACAGACCAAGGCAGGTTTTTTTAAATTTATTTATGGTAATGACAGCGCACAGAGGGGACTCTCACATCACCTCCCCTTTTCTGTTTAAATAAAAAAGGTTTTAACTTTAACGTAGAAAAATTACATATAACAAAACAGTTATCAAGCAAGAATTATAGTTACAATATTTATATCTACTTTATCTTTTATCATAACTAAGGAAAACTATAACTATCAATTCTTCAACTCAATCAAAGACTCCAGAAGGCTATAATATTATCTAAGTAAACAGGAAATGCATTGTAAGCAACTTCTAAAACTCTAGAATTGACAGAGACATCTCATTGCCTGGGACAGTCACCCAAAGTTCTTCTGTAATGTTGTGGTATCCATCTTCAACCTATTGGATCATAGAATTTAATAGACTTTTCCATGAAGCAGGAAATTTCAAAGACAGTTCTGCCTATATTGGCAGTTTGCCAGTCACTTTCTTCTGTGTCCTGCAGAATGTTTGGCAGACTACTTCATGAAGCAGGAAACCCAAAGGACCATCTCACCTTTAGGCAAGTTCAGCAGTCATTTCTCTGTGGGTCCTGCATGTCCAGCTTTTACAGCATACCATGAAGCAGTCTAGACAAAAGCAGTTTCTTCCCAAATGACTAGCAAACTCCATAAGGAGCCTCTTCGATGCCTATCTTTCTCTCTCTTAAAGTAGATTGGTGCTACCAGGAGCAGATGTGTCTCACTGTCATGAAAAGTCCCAAATTCATAAAACATTTTAAATTCCATATTCTGTAGTCTTTGAAAGGTTTGAGGAATACCTATCTATCCAAAATACATCTCCGTATATTTAGAAAATCTAACTAACATGACGATAAGCTTGGCTATTATAGATTATTATCTATTAATCTATATTTCTTAATTATACATTGTATTTTAAAGGAGCTGTACAAACACAATACCTTAATCAAGAGCAGAAATATAGATATAACAAAACTGACCTTAAATTTGTATCAATAAACCAAGATCCATACCAATGCAAATCTCTATAGCATATCCCCGTCTAAATGTAAACAAACATTTAAAGACAATATTTGGAAATATTGGCATAGTTATCTCCATACTGCTTCCTGCTTTTTGTTGGGTGAAGTAATTTTGGGGGGTGTTCATGGCAGCCATCAAACCACATTAATCTTGCTGTGCTCAACCGCTCAACATCTTGTCATAGTTGGTTATGGCACTTGTTTTTTTTTTTTTTTTTTTGGTTTTTTGAGATAGGGTTTCTCTGTGGCTTTGGAGCCTATCCTGGAACTAGCTCTGTAGACCAGGCTGGTCTCAAACTCACAGAGATCCGCCTGCCTCTGCCTCCCAAGTGCTGGGATTAAAGGCGTGCGCCACCACCGCCCGGCTGGTTATGGCACTTGTATTCTCACCGCAATGCTGTCTCTAAGTTAAACATCTTAAGCTTTTGAGAATTCCACTTGTCATTCAGTTGGTTTCCGCCATTCTAACCACACAGCCCTAGTGAGCCCAGTTATCCAAAATTCATATTATATGTGAAATTGACACAAGCTTTCCTATCATAGTACCTGACGTCCCCCAGTCAAGATAATCCGCTCAGAAGAGCGGGTTTGGGCCACACATGATCCATCCATCCTTCTTGTTTTTGGTTTGTTTTATTTTGAGAAAGGTTGTCCAGGTTAGCCTCAAGCTCACTGTGCAGGTAGGGATGCCCTTGAACTTGTGAATCCCTTGCTTATATCCCCTGGGTGTGGGGATTACAGGCCTGAGCTGCCACATCCAGTTTAAGTGGTGCTGAGGTCAACTAAGGGTTTCGTGAATGTTAGGTGTCATGGTTTTAATAGGAATGGCCCCCATAGACTCACAGATATTGAATGCGTGGCCCACAGCTAGGGGCACTATGAAGAGGTGTGGTCTCGTTGGAGGAAGTGTGTCGCCGTGGGGGAGGGCTTTGAGGTCTTCCATGCTCAAACTACACTCAGTGTGGGACACAGTCTCCTGCTGCCTACAGATCAAGAATAGCTGCCATTCCCCATGAAGCAAGGGCTCCACATTACAAGGGAGGAGATGGGCAAAGCCAACATCTAGTTAATGACAGACTTTTCAACTCAGGTCTGCCGGGTGGCCAAGCTTCATCTCCATTCACTGGGGCTAGAATAAGTTCTTGTCACAAAAGCCAAACCTCCCTTTAACATATTTTCCGGAAAATATTTGAAATCAAAATGGCTGGAATTGGAAACCTATCTCTTGGTTCCTTGGTTACGTAAGCCTCCGTCCTGAGATTTCCATAGGAACTAACTGTGTAATGACTGACTCATTCCTTCCTGGAACTCCAAAAGAGGTTCGGGCTGCTCCTCTGCCAGAAACAGGCCTTGGGACAGACCCATTCCAGAAGAGATACAGCAAACATTTATCCGATGGCTGGAGGGATGGCTCGGCAGTTAAGAGCACTGGCCGCTCTTCCAGAAGATCTGGGTTCAATCCCAAACACCCACAACTGTGTGTAACTCTCCTTCCAGAGGATCTGACACCCCCACACAGACACTCATACAGGCAAAACACCTATACCATAAAATAAAGATCATTTTTAAAAAATGTATCAGTGGCTGGGACTGTAACTCCATGGTACAGTGCCTGCCTTGAAGACCCTCTGGTTGATCCCCAGCACCGGGAAAAAGAAAATGTCTATCTGAACACAAAGTGATAAAAGAAAGTCTCAAGGATCCTCTTCCAGGCCTTGGCAGACTGCCCGTTTCTGTGTCTACAGTGTTGCTTTGGCACCGCCATCATGGACTGTGTACTATTTATGGCGTCTGCCTGCTGTGGAAGCACCAGCAGGGCGGGATGGAAGGTGGAGACTGCTCCCCGGTTGTCTCTTTAAGGAAGCCTGTGACCTCGGCCAAGGGCAGAGCTTAAAGGACTTGGGAGTCGCACACCAGTTTTTGGGCGGCTGCACGGGGAAGCCCTTCCAAGCCCATCAGAGAACATTCTGGTCCTCTGCAATCAGCCTTATCCTGAGCTCCATCAGCAGGGCAGCTCATTTTCCACCCTGCTGTCCCCATCCTGCTCTACCGCTCTTCATTTTTAAAAATCTCATTTTTGGCTTTCTAGGTGCCCAGCCCAGACCATCGATACCGTCTCTATCCCCCTCCCCGCCCCCTCGCAGCGCGTAGACACCTCGGCAACTCGCCCTGTTCCCACCAACTTCTACCGCGGGTTCGGCCGGCAGAGGCAGTAACTCAGCCAGGCTGATGATGGGAAGAAACCAAGATGGGGGTGTTGGCTTGCCTGGCTCCTGTTCCCCTGGCACACCACCTCCCGCTACCAAAGGCCATGTCAGGCCTCCTTCCTTCTACCGTGACCCATGTTCTCTCCAGGTGTTCCAGAGGCTAATGGTTTCCTGCCGTTTCTAACGTTCCTTCTAAAGGATCCGACTCTGCTTCCTAAACCCTGATCACACTTTGTACATGCTCACTGTATATAAATTGTTAATGGCAAGAAACTGCCCTGAATGTAGGACCTTAAAAAGCATTTATAATCAAATGTCTTTTAGCAGCTCTTGCTCCTTCCTCAGCCATCAAACGATTTTTTTTTTTTT
>NC_022024.1:34259529-34260579 GCF_000317375.1 Microtus ochrogaster
TAAAGGCCTGTGTGTTAAAAGCTGGGCCCTAGAGTAACACAACTGGAAAGTGGTTTAGGAGGTGCAGCCTAGTAGATTTTAGGATATTGGGTATCGTGTTTCTTTTCTTTCTTTATTTACATGAGTGTGTGTGTGTGTGTGTGTGTGTGTGTGTGTGTGTGTGTATCTAAGGATGATCTTGAACTACTGAACCTCCATCTCCACTTTCCAAGTGCTGGGATTACAGATACGTGCTACCACGCTGATCGTGTTTCTTTTCTTTCTTTATTTACATGAGTGTGTGTGTGTGTGTGTGTGTGTGTGTGTGTGTGTGTGTAACTATGGAGGCTTAGCGGATGCTTATGAGCAGGCCAGTGTGCTGCTGGGATCTGAACTCTAGCCGATAGAGCAATAAGCACTCTTGCGGAAACCTCTCCCTAGCCTGCTGGGAGCATGCTCAGAAGATCCCAGGGTCTGAGTCTCTTCCCATCTCTCATTGCTTCCTGGTTGCCATGAGCAATTTATTTCTGCCAAACTCTTTCACCATGGTGTGGCGCCCCAACAGGAGACTAAAAGTGATAGGTATATCTTCCTGACCTGGGACTATGACCTTTAGGATTCTAAGCCAGGATAAAGCTGCTCTCTTACTAAATTGATCATTTTAGACAAAAAGCTGAGCAATACACAGGCCCACTCACTCAGCTGTTGGGGAGAAGCTTCAGTCCCTAGTCATATGAGCTTTCCATGGGGCTGCTCAAGACATGAAAGCCACCCTGAAATCAAGAAAGGAACCCCAGTGTCTTTACTGTCTAATAATTGAAGTGATCTTGATAAAGTAAAAAGTATATATGTGACTATTTCAAAACCTTCTCTGTTCCTTTGATCTGCTTCTCCGTCGTAACACCAATGCTACATGGGCTTTGGTATTGTAGCTTTAACATGAGGCAGTTGTTGGCACACCTTTTTTTTTTTTTAGTTTTTCGAGACAGGGTTTCTCTGTGGCTTTGGAGCCTGTCCTGGAACTAGCTCGGAGGAGGCTGCCTTCTGTGCTCATGACATTGTTAGTCAAGT
>NC_022024.1:34261330-34264021 GCF_000317375.1 Microtus ochrogaster
TGAGTTGTGGAATTTGAACTCAGGTTCCTGTGCTTTCAAAGCAAGCACCATACTGACTGAGTTTATCTCCCCACAATTAAAATGATGTAAGTAGAAAATTGTTTGTTTATTTGTGTTCGTTTCTGTTTCTCGAGACAGGGTTTCTCTGTGAAACAGCCCTGGCTGTCCTGGAACTAGCTCTGTAGACCAGGCTGGCCTCGAACTCACAGAGATCTGCTTGCCTCTGCCTCCTGAGTGCTGGGATTAAAGGCGTGCATCACCACCGCCCACCCTTGTTCTTTTTTCCTTACAGTTTTCTCCTGTTTATATCCTCTCTGCCTGCCAGCCCCACCTACCCTTGCTCCTGCCTCGCTAATGGCCCTTCAGTTCTTTATTAGACCATCAGGTATTTTAGACAATGAATCATAGTATCACAGAGTTAGACAAATGCAGCATAAACGAGAGCAACACACCTTAAAATAATATTCTACAACTGCAGGCTCTCTCTCTCTCTCTCTGTCTCCCTGGATGTCCTAGAATTCAGTATACAGACCAGGCCGGCCTGAAGTCCTGGAACTCCACCAGCCTCTACCTGAGATTAGACCTTCTGTTTCTATGCATCTGCACATCAAAGAGAACTTGGTAACTGTGTTTTCTTCCAGCCAGAGTTAAGCTGCTGTTTGAAAGGCTCTCAGCTATTTTGCTGGAAGGAATCAGAATACGATTATGAGATAATGTGGAACATTTGGAAATTATCAGTTTAATTTTATTCACATCATAAAATAATTCATCTCTAATTTTTTTCAAATAATTGTTTTTATGTGTAGGAACATTTTCTTGCCTGTCCATTTGCATGTGTACCACATGTCTGCCTGGTGTCCACAGAGGCCAAAAGGAGGCTGCTGGACTCCCTGTCCCCCTGCAACTGGAGTTACTGACAGTTAGCAGCTGCCATGGGGGTGCTGGGCACTGAACCTGGATCCTTTGCAGGAGCATTGCTGAGCCATCATCATTCCAGCCCTAGACTTTTCCTTCTTTCTTTTTGAGACAGTATCGCCATGTCTGGCTGTCATCCTTTCTTCTCGCTTCAGAAGCGGGCAGTTGCAGAGCAGAAGTGGTCCTCAGGGTCTATGGCCATGTGCCGGGCTGGACAGTGTCTCCCGCAGACGCAAAGTGACAGGAAAGCCTCAATCAGAACTCGGTTTCGTCTTGCACACACCCCAACTCCTGTTCCGGGGTTCTCTGCTTCCTACCCTTTATTGTCAGTGAGCCCAGAATGCCTGCGCCTGCCCCTCAAGTGCTGGGACCACAGGTCTGTGCTACCGTGTTCACCTTGTGTCGCCCTGGGGAGCCGACCCAGGGCTTCCTATTGGGCTAGGTGAGCCCTCTCTCCGTGGAGCTACCCCCCTCCGCCCCCGCCCCCGGTCTTGTTTGTACATCTCAGCCTTCCATACGCTGTTCTGCTGCCACGGAGAGAGGAAGGACGCCAATTTCCTTCTCCAGATTACACCCGGCACCGCACTAAACGGGAGCCAGAGACAGATGGGCCGGGAAGCAGATGAGATGAAAAGCTGTGTTGCAGCCGCAGGAAGCCCCTGACATTGCCTCCCAGCAACAGGCTCTGTTCTGGGAACCAGCGAGCTTCCAGGCTGCCTAACATGACTGAGTTTGCCCAGAGCCTGCCAGGGGAGGGCAGTAGCTCTCTGCTTCGGATCCTCGCCTCCCCAGCCCCAAATCCCATGGATTCTGCCTGAGCTCTGGAATGTCACCCGCTTCTGCCAATGCCCAAGCGTTGTCTCCTGTCAGGATACCCACCTGACCACTGACTGGGCTCCTTGCCAACATTCCTGTCCTATCCCATCCTACCTTCCTGTCAGCTGCCAGAGATATTATCAGCAAAATGTTTGAAAAATTCAATTCTAAAGATTAAAGTACTCCTTTTTTCCTCCCTAAACCCAGAGATACAATCAGGCGCAGAGAGTTTGGCATAGGGTTCAAGGTGTTTTGTAATCTGCCCCCAGGTCCCTCCTGGCTCCTCTCATTACCGGCCCAGGCATGGTTCCAGTGTTGAATGAACCTGCCTACCCTGCCAAGATGCTGTAAATTGGCCAACTCCTCTCATTTGCATGGCCACCTTCTCCGCTCCGCCGTCACCTGGCCACTTCTGTTCGTCTTCAGACCTGACTGGAAGTTGTGCTCAGGGGCCGTAGCTCCGGAGTAGTGCTTGCCCTGGGCCGGGTTCAGTTTCCAGCGCTGCACAACCCGGGTGGCACGTGTGTGTAATCCCTGTACTTGAGAGGTGGAGGAGAGAGGATCAATAGTTCAAGGTCATCCCCCGCTGCAGAAAGAGTTGAGGCAACTCTTGGCTACGCGAGGTGGGGGGACAGAAAAGAAAGGGAGGGAGGAGGGGAGAAAGAAGCCCATCTATGTCTCTCCAGCTGTTCAAACTTCTATTAAAATCCTTGACAAAGGAGCTCGAGGGATGACTTAGCACTTAAGAGCACTGACTTCCAGAGGACCCAGGTTTGGTTCCCAGCACCCACGTGGTGACTTACAACCACCTAGAACACCGGCTCTGGAGGATCAGACGCCAACACCCTAATCCGGCCCCTGTGGGCACCGCATGCGTGTGGTGTATGGACATATCCAGGCAAAACAGCCACACGGCTGAAAATGAAGATCTTTTTTTGTTGTTGTTGTTTTTTGGTTTTT